>NW_010250565.1:20721-46927 GCF_000690775.1 Eurypyga helias
GGGGGGGGGCGTGGAACAACTTCTAAAATGATCTATCCCCCTGGAATTTAAACCCAGTATTACCGGTTATGAATGAGTAGACAGTGGACTGACCCAACAGCTCAGCTAGGCAGTGGCGGAGGGGAAGCAAAGCTGCAAGTCTCAACTCCTAGAACAGCAACACAGCCCTAACTGGTCAAAAGAGGCAGTCCCAAAACAGTGAGGGGCATTTACTGTGGGTGATGTGGTCAGAGTAGTCCAGTGAAATTGAGCAAAGGGAACTTTAGACGAAATCCTTGTAATAATTCCCATGTCTCAGCATAATCTGCATAACAGTCTTAGTAGGGAAGTGTTCAAATCCCTTTCCAGAAAAGCACAAAACAAAGTCTTGGGTTCAGCAAACCAAAGAATAAGCTTGTGCTGAATTACTGGAGCAAGATGAAAAACATTGGCTGTTTTGTGGGATGCATCTCACTCTACCCTCTTCGTATCCAGCAGAGCCTGCTCACAGGCACTGTAGTGCTCCTCTTTGAACTGGTTTGGCTCAGTGGCTGGATGGGCATTTAGTTAGAGGTGGTCACTTTGCCGGGAGGAGGGTTTGGAGAATCTTTATTCTAGAGAAAGTCACTGAGAACAGATTCCAGCTGGCTGCAAGCACTCCCACTAGGATGTGAAGCACAGCAGAGTCTTAAGTGAATGATGTTTGTGAGCACCCTGGCACGCATGGCGGCACTGAAATGTAGAGTCATAGTCAATATTGTGCCACCTCCTTGGAAACAGCTGATTTTGCTGCAGTTTGCAGCAACAGATGCAGACTAAACCCTCCACAGATTTGTATCCATTTGAGGCAGTAATAATAAAAAGGAGCCCGAATCCAACCAATGACACAACTGAAAAGCAAAATGGGACTTGGGTAAACCTGACTTTGCACATTGCACATACCTGTCTACTGGCTTTGACTAGGTCAAAGAAGATGCCCAGCTCTGCTGCTGCAGGTAGCTGCTGTTCTTTGCTCAGCAATAAAATCCGCTATTGAGGCAGAGCTGTAACAGGCTGCTGCTCTGGTTATGGGCTCAGTGCAACTAAAGCTGTGCAAGATCATTACTGTCTTCCACCCTGACCTGCCACAGTATGCCCACCACAAAATGTCACTGAGAGTTCTTCTACAAGACTCACATTCCTGGATGAGTTGGAGCACATACTGAAAAGGAATTCAAACATCACTCGATAGTGGTGGATTATATACCCACAACTATTAAAACTGTTACTGTGTTTTGTTTCCCTCACTGGAAGTAAGGGGTGACCTCTTCTTTGCCATTCTGATTTTTTTTAATACTGTGTGATATGGCATTTCTTCAGGGGTACACTGCAAAAAGTGTTCCTTGCTGACTGTTGGCTACACATTCACAGGTGTCTTTGCTGTCAGTTATTGATGCTATCAAGAAAGCTGGATCCCTTAAAAGGCTTCCAGCTGAATTTCAGCTCCAGGCCAGATACTTTCTCTCTGCAGGGTAACTTTTACCATCAAATCTCACTGGAACAAGTAGGCTTTAAAACTAGGAAAAAATGAATGAGGAAATCAGTAATACCAATTATATGCCAAATGAAGATAAGTCCCTCTGTCTCATTAGCACTGTTTAATTATGCTTGGATTTAAACTCTAAATATAGTTCATAAGAATTCACAAGGGCAAGTGTTCACTTCCACTGTTGTAATCCTCTCTTTATCTAATACTTCTCTCCCCTATAAGATCAACAGTTTTAAGGACTTGTGTGCTTGAGTCATAAATAAAGAAGATGGTGACACTTCACACCCCTTAGAAGCGAAACATGTTGGTTAAGTAATGTTTGATATTTGCCCTCTTAACAGGGCAGAGGCAGTATATTTTCAATATGCAGGTGTGTACGTATGTGTCTGTCTGTCTCTTTAAGTGCAAAGCATGAAAGTTTGCAGGAATTTGAGTCTTATCTCCCCCATCCTGGTCAAGAACTTGACCTAATCCATCCCTCTTTGGGCTAAACTTTAACCTCTTTACCAGTTTATCACTACAAACCTGGTATCAAATATTATTACTAACTACTTGATTCAGTCCAGTTACCAGTAGATTTCAGCAGAATTCTAGAAAGTCCCCATAAATCTGGGTCTTCTACCAAAGGGTTCAGCTGAGAAAGAGAGGTGACCCACTCCCTCACTCTCTAGAGAAAATGCCCCCAGAGCTCATGGAGAAGAAACCTACTCTTCGACCATGCAATGCACCTGTCCAAAACATCAATGGGAGAATCTCTCCAGTTTGAGGAAGCTGGGGTTCAAACAAGCATTTCTGCCCCAGCCAATGCTAAAAGCAGGGAATGGGGCAGTTAGAAGCAAACACCCTCTTCCCATTCCAAGTCTGGTTAGAAAGTCACAGTGTTAAGAAGCTCCATCTAAGAAGACAAAGATTTCCAAAACATCATCAGCATTTCTAAAAGCACAGTGAGTGCAAACATGTCTAGCATGGCACCAGTCTTTGCTAATCCTTTATCAGTGGGTTTCTTGGACTCAGAAATACTATTAATTAATCTAACCACATATAAAGACTATTGACTGAGTGAGAATTTTACTGCCCTCAGAACTAAAAATTTATTGCACTTATGAAAACATTTTACACTTGCATCCCGGATTAGTACATATCTGCCAAGAACAGACGTAATTGCTTAGCCACAGCGCACAAAGGCATCTGATGCTCTGTGTAGGCTCAGCTTTGGGTGTCCAAAAGATAGTGAACATGGATGCAGTATTAGATATGAACTTCAGATGCTTGAATTCATGCAGGACCTACATGAATAATCACTTTCATGCCCATGGGATAATTGGAACCCCAGGTTCTTGCTACATTAGTTTTGTCAGGGAACGCTTAAAAAAGATGGTGGGTTTTTAAACTCCCACTCTCTAGAGATAATTATGCAGAAATGTCCCTGGGTGCTTCAATGCTGGTGGCAGCCACATCACTGTGGTGGCTGCTGTGATCATTGTTTCTTGGAAATTTTGGTTCTCTGTAATCCCTCAGCAGACAGCCCAGCTCAGCATGGGCTGTTTGCTAGGTCTCTCTCATATGCTAAAAAAGGCATTGGCTTGGTCAAGTATTTGTGTGATGGCACAGAAGAAAACCAAAACTAACCAGCTATATGAGGACCCTGTGGGAAGTGGTGGTGACTCACTGCGGGATGTTCCCTACATCTCCCACCCGTGGCTTTGCCTGCCTGCTGCAGAACATTGCTGCTGTTTGCAGTCTGTAAGGCGAGAGATCATCTCTCCTCACCCCCTTGCCCTCCTCTTAACTTGACTGATTTTGTTCAGTGAATGAAGTTAGCATGCTGCCTGCAACAGTAGGATTAATAGCTGTCTTGTGGAGGAATGTTCTTTGTTCCAAGCCCTGGCTGAAAAGTTTTCCTCCCTGTCAAACCAAGCAGAGACCCACAGACAACACAGCAAGCAGACTCTAATCTCTGGCAGTTTAGGGGGGTGTAATGCAGACATGAAAGAACATAAATGCTGGATACAACTCGTTGCTTTAGTGAGAACATGCCCTTGGGGATTATGACAAACAAATTCCAGTTGCTTTATTGCATTGTGTCTGTATTTCCCCCTCTCGTTTCTGCTGGATACAGCACACTCTTGGATCATGCCTGGAGAAGGAAGTTATTTGCAACTGTGGAGGGCAGGAGAAAAATCTCTGGTAAGAAGCCCACACAATGAAAATTTGAGAATGTGGGTAGGGTAGCCAGCCAACTGCTCCTCCTGAGGGAAAGCTGGTGCACCAAGGCCCAGCTGTGAGGGCAAAGCCTGCCTCTGGGGAAGCACCTCTTCCACCCGAGGCTCTGGAGGGAATGCAGCCAGGCAGCCTGAGCTGAAAGCGAAACCCTGTCTTGCACCAAGCTAAGATGCTGCCATTTCGAGAAGTGTCCCTTCCCTGCTCCCTGTGCCCACCGGTGCTCACACCCGCTTCCCCGTGTGGCTGCTCAGGGCCTTGGGTCAGCTCTCAGTCCTGGCTGAGGAGGAACTCAGCCCAGGAGAGCACTGTTTTCACCCAGGCCTGCAGCTGATGAGACCTGGCACACAGCTGCGTGGTCCTTGGTCTGGGGGCAAGGGAGGCCACGGGTGCAAAGGGCTGAAGGTGAGCTGTGGGTTAGCTTACACTGACGGCAAAAACCACATCTCCAGCTAGGAACATAAAACTGAGTGGTATTAAACCCTGGAGGAAGATGATTGTAGCTCTCACACCTTTTGAGACTTTAGTCCCATAGGTCTGAAACAGCATTTTCCCTCCAGACACACAAATGAGTGCAACTAATTTTAAATTATTAAGATAGAAACCTCTAACATGCAGCCACACCCTAATGGAATCAACCTATCTGAAGCACTCAGATGATTTTCACATTAAATATTTGTCTTGGGTCAAAAATACAACAAAATATTTAATGCTAAAAGGATATTTAATTGCCCTAACACAACAGCCATGCTATTAGGATTAGTAACTACTACATTACAATTTTTAGGTGAAAAACTCTCTTGCAGATCATACATTGTAGTAGCTATCACTGTTCCTTTCACCATATTAAAAATCAGTTTAGAACTACCTCCTATCATTAATTCCCCTTTATTAGCACTATATCCTATGAATAACATGTTAGAAATCGTTAGCAGTGACCATCACAAGGAAATGTGTGACTGGAAAATGATAAAATGATACTTTAAAAGGCTTCTGAGTGGTGATTGTGTCATTTCAAATGACAAGAATGGCAGTAACAAGAATAAAGGCTAGAGCAAAGAGAAGAGGAGCTGAATTACAATATTTCCAGCCACTTTCAATTATAAATATATTCTATGAATCTTGCTTTAAATGATTAGGTATCAATCAATGCATTTTATAGATTCATCATTATAGTATTTGAGCACCTAGAAGTCTAAAGTTTCTTAATAACAGGCTAGGGCTTAACACAAAAATTGAGGAGACAAAGTTGTCAGAGTTAAGTTCTTTTACAGATACTTCTCCCAAACACTACAACTCAGTACTGCCATGAACTCTAAACAGAAATCAAGCGTCACTCTGGAAGCTTTGATTCTTATTTCAAGACTCTTGCTCGAAGTCTGATGGATTGTATAAACTGGTAACATTTCCCCCACCCTTTGTTACAAGCTATGACTCCCTGCTTTACATAAGTGCTAAGAGAAACAGTTTTCTCCTAGTATTTGTTGAATCGATAGCTAGCCAAGTACAGCCGAATGCTAGAAAATACTGATACTCCATGCCAATTTCTAGGAAAATTAGTGTCATTGGTATTTAAATCCACTGCCTGCAGGAGACAAAAGAAACCCTGGGCTAATATCCCAGAGAAATGAGCACTCCTGACCACTCAGGACATTCAGCAGTCTGGATACAGCACCTTGCTTTGCCATCTAGTGGGTGCTGGGGACCTGTGTGCTTCCTTCCCCCCCTGGGCTGCTGGCCAGAACGTTTGATGCAGATCTCCAGTGGCAAGCTGAGTTTTGATATAACTCCCTGATTTTGGGCCCAGGTCAGTTTATGAGCAGCACTTTGCTGCTCACAAAGTTGTGATGGTTCAGGCACCAATACCTTCCCCCTGGGCTTGCTTTCTGTATATCTGAATACGAAACACAGCGTAAAACTGTGCCACTATCTATTACAGCAAGTCACCTTATACCCACCCAGTGCATAGTGGCTGAGTCTCAAAGTATTCTGGGCAGTTGTCTAAGTGTGCACAGCTGAAGTGTCGTTTCAGTCACACCATCCCTCTGGAGCCTTGCCTAGCTGACTCCTGCTTGCTTTTCCCCATTTTCAAATAGGAACAGCTCATATTGGCTTTTCCCCATGATCTCTGTGCCCCCCCTGTGTTGCTCCTTAGCACAAAACTGGCAAAATCCTTTGCAACCTAAGTAATCCTTTGCAAAACCTAAAAGAAGAAAAAGCATGACCTGACTCACTGAATAAAAAAAGAAGGGGGAAAAAAAAAAAAAAGAGGCCTCCACATTGCTGCCTGATGTTAACAGAGCACATCAAAGCATGCCCCAGAATAGAAAAGCTATCTCAACCCAATTCAGCTGAATTCCTCTCAGTGGTCTCTGAGATAAGGAGAAAAAAAACCCCTCAGTCTTTACAGTTTTCACCAGTAGTATCATGTCTTGTTTTACAGGCTACTTATATATTTAGATTTTCATTTTACCAATATATTAAGATATTGAATAAGTGGAAAAGGATGAAGGTCATTAAAAGCACAGGAATACTGACAGATGATAAAGAGTGAGAGAGCAATAATTCTTCTATTTCATCTGTACATGTTTTGTTAATTGGGTGACAGAATAATAGCCTTTATGATATGCTAATTAGATTGGAATGTGTTTGGGCACAGTAATAAAATTGTCCTGACATCTGACAGCTCTAGGAAGACAATTTATGAGATCAGGCTCAGCATCTGATACATCCTCATGTAACCCTGCAAGCAACATGCAGATTTCATGGTATCATATAAACATACATGAATTGACATTTAACCAATGGAATGAGATGCTCCAAATTCACTGTAGTCAAGTGCTCATATTTAGTTTGTTGCTTACCTCGCTTTGCAATAGAAGGGCATGCAGGGAAGGTATTCCAGGGCTCAAATCAGTGATGAGAGCTCTGTCAGCTGCCACTGAGCCACAGCTGCAAGCCTGAAAAGAACCGTTTGTGCACCAGTTAGGGTGATTATTTTTGTCATGAAGAAAGTTTTCCATTATGCAAACATACAAAGCTGTGCAATAACTCTTCATGTGGCTGTTTAGAGGGACAAACGTACGAGAATGAGAGAAGTTGTGCCTTCTCACACTGTTAGCCCCATGGACGTGACAATTTGGTAGGTCCTGCTCCTCTGTCATACTCAGCCTAAGGGAAGATGAGGTAGAACGTAGAAATCTGGGAGCAAGGGGGAACGTGTTTTACTTCTTTGAATCCTTTAAGTCCTTGTTAGTCTCATCCGTTTTCCCTGTGTGCTGAGACGTGCATGCAAGAGGTGCAACTGCCTACACACAATTTCATTGTCACCTCAAAGGCACCACCACCTTTCAGCTGCCTAAACACATCATTTCAGGACACCCAGCTGCACACCAGATTTGTATCAGTCACTGGGTGTACTGGGTGGCTAGAAGTCAGCCTGCACCACCTGCTAATCATGGTGCTGTACCTGCAGGGGGGAAAGCCAAAGCATGGCTTTGGACACCTGGAGCATGATGAGAGGACTGGGGGTACAGGGGGAAAAACTAACAATGCACAGAAATACCAGAGAATATCAAAGGACTATTCTGTCTGGAAGCATTTCAGCTAAAGGAACAGGAGACCTACTCATATGAGAAGAAAACCCCTTATGAACTCTCTTCTACAACAAACTGTTCTCAAGTTTCTGTTTTTCGTGTCCTGGCTTTGCTTATTTTTTAAACACACCAACTCAACTGCATATTTAAGAAGCACGGGGTCTCCTTCTCTACAATCCCCAGTTCCAGTTATTCCACTGCAGTGAAAAGTGTGCAGAACAATATATAAATTTACGTTAAAAGGCATTTGGGCAATAGGAGACACATATTGCCACATCCTACTGAGGAGTACTACCATCTGAAATACCATCTTTGCATGTATTATATACAAGCCATGGACTTGCAGATGGGTGGCACTTTTATCCCTCCAACTAGAATCACCAAAAAAATAAACCCTGTGCCTGAACATACAGCCAATGTATTTAAGATAATATACTGCCTTTCATAAAGCCACATACAACTGGTCTTTTAAAAGCCATCATAGTTCTCTATTAGTGAACAATATTTAGAAGAAGCTGGCTTGAGTCCTTTCCTTCTGTCATGAATGATAAATATTTCAGAATTTCAATATCAAAAATAAACTAGGAAATGGATTCAGCAAGGTACTGACAGGCACTTCTAAGCACTGGCTCCCAGACCTTACTGAAGTCAGTGTCTCTGCTAACGACCATCCTTCCGTCTGGGTGAAGGGAGCAATTACGCAACCCCCTTGTGCATCAATACTAAAAATAACAGGAAGCCACGATGCCAGACCACCTGCAAAACTGATTCAAACCTTGTGTATGGGTAAACAGGTTTCCCAAGAGTAACAGCAAACACAAGGGTGATACCCTGGGACTGCATGTGTTTTTCACACTGAAAGCACACTACAGAAACAGTACTGGGCTCCAGGCTCGGGGCTGAGGCCATGGCATTCTCTTCCTGGGAAATACTTGTTTCACTGGGCAGCAGAGTTGTGCTCTGCTGAATACCACAGCATAGCTGCCACACAAAATCAAGAAAACACTTTGCCAGATGACCTGCTGATCTGATGGAAGCACATCCTCTGAGGATATAGCAAATATGGTACTGGTCTCCACCACTTTTTAAACAGAAAGTGCTTGTGCATGTTTTAATGATGCGCAAATACCCACAAAACCACAAATACCCCAAAAATAATAATGATAGCCACAGATTTGCACAATGGGATTCTGCAATTCAAAGATCATGTAATTTCTTAATGATACCTGATTAGCTCTAAAGACACTACATACGAAATGAGATTTTTAGGGAAAGCATTTTCCCTTGATTTATGCACAGAGCTTTACCGGCTTGAGAAACATAGCACAATTAGAAGATTGCAGCAAGGCTACTCAATTACTTAGAGCAAATTAATTAAACATTCTGTTAGGAGTTGAATATCAGAAATAAATAATGCAAGGACCTCACTTGTTCCGAAGATAATGATTTTACCTACAAAGGATACTCAAGAAGCATGCATAAAGTTCAAAACAGAAAGAAAGGCTCATGTGCTACACAATGCAGGGAGCTGTTCTTCATGCTGTACTGCATAGGACTGGAAAGAACAGGGTTAATAAGCTGCAAGAAAGACAGGATTGCTATGAGAAACCGGAGTAGATTGCTTGGATAAGTAATGCAGCCTCCACTGATGGGCACCTTCCAGAATAAGGTGGACAAATTTGTCAAGGATATAAGTAAGCTTGTGCCAAACTTGGGTACTGGGAGACACTAGAGTTTTTCAGGGACCCTTGCCTAGCAATCCCTGAGGACCAAGTAAAACGTGTTTTGTTTGTGGAAAGGGCACCTGGAAACACCTCGGCCCCAGTGCCAGGCCCCCAGGCTGGTGACTCAGGAGGAGCTCTGTCTAACCCTTAATCAATCTGTGGTCACACAGACATGAAATTGCTGCATTATTCATTATCTTTCTGAAAACATTTGCAGTCTCCCCTTTCCTACAAACACAACACAATCCTCAGCTCTACAGTCCATGGCTGCCTGGAGCCCGGTCAGCTTCAGGCCTCAGGAGAGGCCGAAGCCCACAGCAGGATCGCGTTGGAACTGTGGAAATGACAGTGCTCTGGCAATGTGGTGGCAGACAGACGTGGTGGGCTGGCACGCAGAGTGTGAGACCACAACGGTGAAACGCTGCCAGGCATTCCTCACCTGCAAAACCAGAGTCCTCCCTCTGACAGTTGGTATGTAGAAAAAATATTTTTAAAAATACCATAGCAATTGTGAGACTGAAGTCTTTTAGACACCAAAATCAGGAGGCTCTTAACCACTCTGACTCCAAATCCTAAGGCCCTCTTTGCCTCAACACCCTGCCCAGGCCCCCCGACTGGGCTGGGGTCCCCAGTCCCCCTTCTCAAGGTAATCTCCCACTTCTAGAGAAGACCAAGTAGTCCCGAGGGCTCTTGGAAGAGAAAAAATATCCAAGAGACCCCTCTTACCTTTCCTGGCGGCCCCCTTTTCCTCAGCAACGTCCCTCGCCTTTCCAGCCCCCTGTAGCAAACATGGCGGCAGGTAAGGAGGGGTAGCTGCCACCCACCTGTTGGGGTCCTCAGCTGCTGCAGCTCCACTGTGCCATGACAGGAGCAGCTTCAACCCCAGCAGAGCTGATATCCAAAGCAAAACTGGAGCAACAGTGCTGTTGGGGACCTGCATCCTCTCCCCAGACCGGATGTGCCGTGTCCTGCCTGGCCAGGAGAGCTGGGGAATGGGAAAGACAGCCCTGGTTGGGCTGGTGGCCCTGCCTCAGACCTGTGGTTTCCTCAGGTTCAGAAGTTGTCAAAGCTGGAGTAGGAGCACCCAGGATGCTTCAAATCCCAGGGCATGTTTTCCTTTCCATGGTTTTCTTATTTTAAATCACCAGTCACCTGCTGAGGCTGTCATTAGCAGCTCCCACACAGGGTCCGGCAGTGCAGAGCACCCCTCAGCAGCGGGCTCGGCACCTCACGCACCCGTGACTCGCATACCGAGGGTGCTCGTGGCTTTATGGGCTTTTGAAAGCCTCTAATTATGCAGTGGTTTGCTCATAGCCACAGCGTGTGCGGTCAATAGCACTTGGGCAGCCGGCCAGCAATGCAATGCCCTTCCAGTCTTGTGCCAGTGTTAAAGCCATTTTTTAGAAAATTAAAATATTAACTAGCCTCCGTGAAAACGCTATCCATCAACTAGCGTAGGCCAAGTTGAGGGTGAATAATGTTCCACACCAAAATCTCAACAGCCTTAGTGCAAGTGTAAATAAACCAGGGCCAAAACACGGTTGTTTTCCAGAAACAAGCCAACCATTGTTAACTCTGGCTGCAGTGACCTGTAGCACTACGATCAGAGTTAAAAGTGCAGAACTTTTCTTACAGTGACCACCTCTGTTTCATATGTAGTGGGTTTTTCTAATTACACAGCAATGTCGTATTTTGGCATCTTCCAATTAATTCCAATTAGTATTCTAGCATCTTCCAATAAATGCAGAATTTAAAAATATTTATGAATTTAAACTAAAGGAAGCCTTTATTTGCAGGGTTCATTAAAAACTGTCTGATGAAGTTTAAGTTCGCTCCTTCTGTCTACCTGCTGCTAAACCTGAAGAGTTTAGGAAATGTAGTGATGGATGATTCTATGATTCTATGACTTGTAATGAAATTAGTAAAATGTGCATGAAATACAGACCAAACAAGCAATGCATGCATTACCCAGGTGTGGATCAGCACTCCTCCATGAGCAGCAGGCATTCGGGCTTCTAGACTCAGCCTCAAGGGTACTTCTATCCCAAGTGCAAATTGAACGCCAGGCACCAGACACACCGACTCAGACGTCTTCTTGTGACCGCAGAATGACTCCATGTGGGGGATACAAAACTTTCATTAACAGTACCGCAAGACGCCAGCACAAACACAACGGGGTGTATTGGAGGTACAAACCTTGTAACTCTGATGGGGAAGATGAGATGGTGACTCTCCTTTTCTTTCAGGTATTTCTATGTGGCACTTAGTGTTTAGGTTTCAGAAATGTGTATTTGCAAAGCTGGAGTAAGCGTCATGTATCAGCCACAACAGCCTATTCCCAGATGCTAACAACAGGAAAAACAAGCCTGTATGTAATCAGTGCAATGCATGAACCCCCTTACTTTTAGGTAGCTGTAAAATTTCTACTTACTTCAGTTGTTCTCTATTAGAAGGCCAGACTTCCCCTTACTAGCGGTAACCATAATACATTCCAGATAAATAAAAATACAGTTAACCATCTTACGTCTTGTCCTTAGGCAGAACATCCTTCGATGTAACTTCCAATATTGACACATGCAGAATAAGAAGGAATGAAATCTGATTTGACCCTATAAGCTATGCCACATTCTCCTTGAACCCTGCACTCGGTCTCACGCTGTAGAGGGTGAAAAGGATGCAGTCCCAGTACTCTGGTGTAAAATAAGGCAGAAAGAGTCACTATTCGGGTCTAATTTTATTCTATAAGCTAATTTTATCCCATGGTTGAAGAATTCTAGAACGAACCGCTGAAATACTTAAAAATTGTTTCTCTGAGATCTATTCAGTGAAATGATGTTTTGGTTACCTCATTACAACAGAATATTTAAATTTCATGGAAACTTCCCCTTGCACCTCCAATGTTACTCCAAGTACTCCATTATTGGCCTTTTGTCTGTAATTTAAGAGAGTTTGCTTTAAATAGCTAAGGGTCGCTCAGTGATAAGGTTAGCCAATTTCCCTTTTTTGAAATGCAAAAACATGCAAGGAAAACCTTGAAATTTCAACTGTCATTGTTTATTACCGTTTTGGCTACATTCTCTACAATTTCAGCAGCATCTTAAAGAGACAGTTAATGTTTCTTTATATACAATGAAAACAAAATGGCTTGCAACATCAGAAACAAGAGCAACAGTTTAACTGTACAATACTAAATGAAAACCTGTGGTAATACAGCCTCCTTTTTCTGCAACATGGACAAAATTACATATAGGTATTCAGCATCAAGAATGGGATAGTAAAAAGAATAGTCAACGTGAGAGAGAGACACTGTTCTGTAAAATAAGTTTCTACCATACAAGGCAGTTAGAAAATGTTTCACATTTTAAAATATCTGTACAAGCCACAAGAAACATTTCCTTGTTGATAGGAACTTCCTGCAATAGAGAATAACCATGAGCAACTTCTACATCTAGTATCCACGCGCTCTGCAGGTTGAGAACGCAATAAACTGACTGAAAGAACTGTACTGCATGTTGCCAACAAAGACCTGTTTTACATGCCTTGATTGTTAATGAGTTACCTACTCTGAATCTCTCTGTAACGTACAGCTGACTTGCACCTTAAGGAGGTCATTTCATTCTTTCGCAAAAGGAAAAGCAACGTCGTTTAGCAGCAATTAAAAGCGCCTTGAGGGAGACTTAAAAAAAATACAATATCCAATTAGAAAAAGCCATACTTTAAACATTTGTACAGGAATAAGTTGCTGAAATTTAACTGAAAATGTGACATCTGTACAACAATTTACAATAGAGCTAGAAGGGAATTTATCATTATTCCTGCATAGAACATTATACATGACCTGTTTGCATTTGGTTTCATACTGTTGCTTGCTTTTATCAGAAGCCTGGCAAGTTTCACAAGTTTCAATACCACAGCCAGTATAGTATTTTTAGAAAATTGAGCCTATTTCAAAATTAGCAATCTATTTGAGAAATAAGTACCAGGAATTCCATATGACCCTTCCAATCTAAATTCAGTGAAACACCACCACATTTTTGGAGGTAAAAGCATGAGCTGCCAAATAAAATACTACAATTTTATCTAAGGAATCCAATAGAGAACATACCTTCGACCATCTCGCACTCCTTACTTTGGTTTCAGAAGATCAATGTCTTGGAAAGATGGCAGTTTAGTTTATAACCAGGCACGGAATTTTTCCTGTGTTTTTGCTCACTACCCTTTTTTATTTAAATAATGAAAAACTACCCTTCATGTTAGAACTTTCCAGTATCAACCAAATGTACTTTAAGTATTAAAAAGATTATTTACAATGTTCCCCAGAAAAAACAAACTAAAAACCTTTTCTTCAGTCTTAAACACAGTATACCTGTTGGTGTGTAACAGGCAGTGTCATCCTTCAATGTTTCAAGGTATTTCTCAGAAGGGTACATTTATTCACAGTCCATGATCCATTCCAATCATACAAATGACACTATGTAGGAGGACTTCAGTCTGAAAACGCAGTTATCAAACTTGTCCTATGTAAAAACACTCAGATGCTTTCAAGCTCAAGTCTGTATCTGGAAACTACACAAAGGTTATCATGCCATTCCTCGGTTGGAGAAATTTCAGTATGAAATGATGCTCGAAGTAGGTGGTGTAGGGGATGCTGCTAGCCCAGTCATATGCAAGTTTCCTGAAGAATTTGATCTCCTCATATGAGGGAGAAGGTAAGGATCATTAGCCAGCTGGTGGACATCAAATCTATCCTCTTTTCGGTATGCTAAACAGCGTCTGATAAAGGCCTAGAAAAGAAATGTAAAAAGTTACAATAGCATTCCAAATAATTACGTCTGCTTACAAGCAAATATGCATGTCCTCTTGGATAAACTAGCTTCTGAACAAATTCTCGTTCTTACTTAATTCAATCTGAATGACTGTAACATTTTACTACTGAGACCAGTGAAAAAATGTAACGTCGCAGCAGAAAAAAAAAAAAAAATCTGCAAATTAATTGGCTTCAAATAATACCACTTCAGATTTGTGTTTCCATGTTTAGGAGCTATATTTACAAGTAAAACCTAGCTTCTAAACAAATTCTCATTCTTACTTATTCAATCTGAATGACTAACATTTTACTACTGAGACCAGTGAAAAAATGTAACGTCGCAGCAGAAAAAAAAAAAAAAATCTGCAAATTAATTGGCTTCAAATAACCACACTTCAGATTTGTGTTTCCATGTTTAGGAGCTATATTTACAAGTAAAACATTAGCATCTCACACAACTAGAATTCTGCACATATATCCCTGAACAGCTTAGTAAAAACCAGAAGGCAAATGTCAGAGGACTGAAAAGGTAAAAAAAGAGCTCCACAGAGCTTCTAAAACTGTTCAGCTGCGCAGCAGACCAAGAGTAGATGGAAGATGCGGGGACAGAATTTCAACACTTCAGCTGACCTTTGAAAGCAGGCATTACCACACATGCCGTGACGGAACGGAGCAAACGTGAAATTCGACAATGGTGTTGCCATGTTCAATAGGCACTAAATAACCAACAGACTATTTAGGAAACCTTGAGACACTACGTTATGATACGTTTATGCCCATACAACGTATGCCAATCATTCTGCGCTGAAAGTCTCTGTCAAGTCTTATGTCTAGCATACACAGAACATTTGGTCTCCTGAGAGCGTGAGGTTCAACACTTAATGACAGCAAATCCGTATTATTGCTACAGAACTGATTAGCACATCATTACTTAATTTAGAACTTAATTTAAAAGAATTATGTATCTTTTCTTTGATAAATCTGTTCAGCTGTTTGTTCTTTGCACCAATTAAAAACTGGAGATTAAAGGAAAAAAATCTGTCATACAGGCTCCAAAGAATCCTGCTAGAATTTACTTCTATCATTTACATACCCAACATGAACAAGGTACAAAATAAAAATCATACACTTCTGTTTATAGATGTATCTCCATGTTTTCGGACATTATGGATTTTAATCAAATTGTACAATAAATCCTTCATAACAAATGAACTGTTAAGAGTTATTTGAAAGATCCTCAGAGTAACAGTTTGTGTCTAAAATGTCTGCAAAATACTTCATGCTTCCGTGGCACTGCAGACACATTACTGCGATGCATTGCACAAAATAGGAAAAAGTGAGGAGGATCAAAGGACAGCTACAGTCTGAAAACTAACAATGTCATTTAAGTTTTAATATTTATTTCACCTCCATGTTTTCCAAATCAGAATTTCAGTTTACAAGCTGCTCTTTTCCAACTGCCAGGCCTATAAATCTGAAAGATGATTTGGATTCTACACAGTCATCATAAACAGTCTGAATTTACAAGTCACTCTGAAATTGTTTTACAGCATTTCCACCAGAGAACGATTTTTCCCCTTGCTCTTACAGCTATCGTGACAATGTCAGTAAGAGTGGACAACGCTGAAAGTTCACTTTAGTCTTTCAAACAAACAAACAGAACATGGAAAGCACTAAGAATGTAAAATAAGTTGCCAATTCTCCATGCTGAACTGTCTACTCTTTCCTAACATCCTCTATATAAAAACTACTAACGACAGAAACGTGAAGTTAAGAGACAGGGATATATAAACTATTAACATGTAAAGTTATCAGTTACATGACGTGTATTTGTCAACTGCATTCAAGAGACAATTTTTCCAAACAGTGGTGAAAACAACAAAACCAGCAAACAAACCAACCAACCAAAACCCCAGGACAAACGACAATTCTTCGACCAAATTTTCATAACCTTAACTGCAACTTGCTCACTAAGACTACTTTTGGAAAATCTAACCAACTGAAATGCACTACAAATTTTAACAGCAGGTTTACGTACCTGAAAGAGTTACGTTCTTAGGAAGTTACAGCCTCTAGAAATACATTTCCTTTCCTTTTGAGTTTTAGAAGCTAAACCTTAACATTCCTAAGTTTTTTTCATGTGTGTCCCAAAAATCTAAGTGTGTTTAATTAATGCTGAAACTTGAATAATCATCCTACTATCTCGCCATTTTTTTCCAACGAGCATCTCTCTTCTGCTTCTGGCCATGAATATATCTTTCAAAAACTGGGAGAGTTTTACAAACCATGTAACACGCGTAATGTTTTCTTCCATATTCGTAGAACTGGATTGGTGTTATGGATGCTCACAGCAGCAACCATTTGGGACACCACCTTAATCTGTTTCTGAATGTGGAGAGGAGTTTGACACTACAGATGTCTCAAAATAAGATTTTGAAATATGGGAAACATTGCCCATCCACACCTTTGTGGCAGATCAACGTCTCTGGCAGTATTATTTCCTGACTCAGCAGCAACATCTCTTATAGATTCTTAATCTTAAAAATTTATGTTTCTGAACTCCGATTTGAGTTAATACACACATGCCATGACCTTAAAAGGGATGAGTGTCAACAAGCATATCCTCCAGGCATTTTTACTCACATAGTTCTTCAAGACAGTAAGGCTGCAGAGAATAACATTCACTATTTTCAGAAGGAGCTTGTTACTGTTAGCAGAGTATTTCACAAGAACTTCTAGTGAGACAGCTTGAGTGAGACACATAAGCTCCTCTGGGAAAAAGCAAAGCAGACCATTTTTGAGGCGGCCTACTTTAAAACCACTTGCAAATTTCTGGAACTTACATATCTAGTCGTGCTTTGAAGTACATGACTTTGAGAAGTCCCAGCATAAGTTTGCTTAAATAAAAACATCAAAATACTAGTTCTCCATTATGTTTTCCTACACATTTAGTTACTATATCCACAGCACTCTTAACAGCAATTTTACAGATGAATCCTTGTTGATGAGCGTTTTAATTGTGACTCAAGAGATCACACTGAAAATTACCTTGGCTTCATTGCTTACAACAGGTTTGACGGGGAACTGAACTTCGGTGGCTTTTAATATTGTATTTTCTTGTAAGATATCTTGCTGTGACTGATTGTGGCCAAATGGCTGAAAAAATAAGCACATTATTTTCTTCATAAGTTATCCAACCACTTTGACTCTATAAATATTTACGCTATAGTAAGCTGTTGCAGTGATAATACAAACTGCTAACCATTCTGTAAATAAAAAAAAGTTTCAGTCAAGATTTTCTACATTTCTTGCAATATCAATGCACACCACAAAAGAAGTAACAGAAGTAATCTTCCCCATCTTTATGAGTGTAATTCACATTCTACCAGAAACTGGCATTTACACTAAAACTCTAAGATTTTTCAAACATTTTCCTACCTTTCTACCATAAAGGCATTGGAAAAAGATTACTCCAACAGACCACACGTCAACCTTATTAGAAATCTTTGGTGGCTCTTTGCCAACTACAAAACACTCTGGAGGCAAGTACCTGGAAAACAAAACATGCATATCAGTGTCTGCAAGTGAATGTATGGCATCACTAGAACTTGTCCAAATATCAAATTATACAAGCACTTCATGTGCACATCTGATCTTTGGACAAATGTACCACTGCCTTATGATCTGCATTCCAACTCCTTGCACACCCATTGAAACGGAGATTACAGTTTTTTGGTAGAGTCTGTCAGTCAGAGAGTCTGTTTCATACAAGCACAAATACTACCTAATTCTTTACCAGTCATCTCTTCTTTTAAAAAACTGGGATCCTAGGTTAAATATGAACCAACTCCATCTATCAGAGCAAGAAAAGATGAAAGCCATATAGGGAATTTTACAGCAAAGCCTGGTTAGGAATCAAAGCTAATGTAGGTATGGCTTAAAGATGATTTAGCTAAGTTTTTAGTATGAATGATGACATTAACAAGAGGGGTATATGGTAGACAAAGGTGACTGATATTTGCATTCCTATAATCTGCAGAAAGTCATACTTGAAGAGCTGAGAGTTGAGGAAATTCTTATGCCATTCCTCCATTACAAAAGACGTGGTGAAATGAAACCTCCTTTAAAAAAAACAAAAACCTCCCAAACATATCAGTATGGGGGCAGTTAAGTATTATTGACTGTAATATCTAAAATCGAAAAAGGTATAAAAACTATTAAAGCAACTACAGATGAGACATTCAGCAACAGCATAGAAGGCTTTAAAAGAAATCTGAAGAAATATTTGTGGAAATGGAGGTAAGCAGAACAATGAGGTAAGAATGCAACACAAACATGAATTTCAGACAGCATCACAAAATCTCTTCTGGAATACTTGTGTACAATTCTGATTACAACAATCAAGAAAAATGAGCATGAAGTGATGTAAATGCAAAGAAAGCTACTAAAATGATATGAAGAATGAATAGTCTACAATTTGGGGAAAAAAACCCTGAGGGCTATAAAAATACCAAGGAGCAAGTACTAGGAAGGGAAACAACCTACTTTAGGGAGGACAGTACTGGCACAGGAACAAACAAGTATAAACTGGCCCCAAATACAGTCTGTAAATTAGAAGATTAGGTTTCTAATGATCAGAGAACTGAGGTTATGGAACACACTTCAAATCAGATTACTGGGGACAAAACACTCACTAAATTTAATACAAATGTCTGTCCGTTTACAAAGGAGATTATGTGACCTAACTGCCTGGAAAAGCAGGTAACCAGACCCAGTGACTGAGGAAATCCCTCCGAGGACTATGCTGCTGATGGTTTGTGCCATCTGCTCTAAACAGACTCATCCCCCACCTCAAACTCACTCAAAATATTTCCCTCTTTAATGGAGGTTTTGGGCTCAGATGAAGTGTGATTTAGAAACACAGAGATTCACCATTAGCCGATAACAGCCACAGACTGTTGTTTGATTTCTTAGTTTACAGCACCACTAGCGCCCGTGGCATTTTAGATGAAAGCCAAAGGGCAACATTTTTTGACATACATTCCCACAATAAAATGTTTAAATTGGTGTTTAAACATGTACCATTAAAAAGAGTAGCAGAAGCCTAACACTTCTAAAATACTTCAACTTTAATCATCTTTTCACAGTATGTGCGCACTGGGATTTGTGCATGAGTATGTGCATTGTCTTTTCTAAAAAATCTGAAGGGAAAGGCAAAAACTTTATTATGTGCAACTTCCAAATATGGGAAAAGTTGAAGAGCAATTGGGAACGACACTGGCTTATCTGATTAGTTAGGTTTCAGCTCCTGACTCTGATCTTGCTACAGGCAGAATGAGGAAAGACCAAACGAATTCACAAGTAATAACTGGGCCAATACAGGCATTCTATTCCACCCACCCCGGCACAGGTACCATGCACCCAGGCTCAAAGAGCTACTGTGCCATGAAGAAGCTGCATCTTTAGAGTGCAATTCTAGAAACAGCTTTTCTGTAAGCGATGAAATTCTTATCAACATTCCTGTACTGTAGTCAGTTCTAAAACCTGAGGTTTTTGGACAAGCGTGCAAGTGCTCACAGAAAACAAATCACAGCTGCTGAGCTGCCGTTAACCTTTAGGACAGAAATGTAAATACTCTCTTGTCCTAAGGACATTACCTGCTGGTAATCCCTGCTCTAAGATTTCCAAAGACTAAGCACTCACAGTTAATCATCACAGCGCTGTCAAACGTCTTCAACCACCTGCAGCCAAAGATTAAACACCTGCTTCTTCAGGGAAACCATGTTTCTAAATCATAGTGATCATCTCCACGTTTGTATACATATGAACACACAACACACACTCACACTCTCTTATCTTACTTGTTGTATTACCATTCTAACATTTGGGAATATCAACATTCACAGTACCACACAAAAACTTGTGTTTGTCATCCATATTAGTATTTTTAATTCTAGCTCTCTCACCAAACTGGCTTTGTAAGAGAGCATTTATGAAGTCTGAACAATGACCCAGAGTCTAAATAGCAAAATCAAACCAGGCATTACCAGTAAGTTCCTGCTCCCTGTGAAGTTAAATCCATTCCATCCACACCATAGCTATCATCATCCATTATTTTGGACAGGCCAAAATCAGTAATTTTTATTTCTCCACATGCTGTTCCATCTACAAGAAGGATATTACCTATCCAGGAGGAAAAAGAAAAAGTTACCCCAAAAAGCTAACAGAATGCTTTTTTTCAAAACTAGAATCAATTTTTAGGAACATCTAACTTCATGAGGGATAAGTGACAACTTTACTCTAGACTTGAAGGTACAAAAATGATGCAACTTGACTGACAGATTTCATTGCATGTCTCTGGAACTCTCTAGGTTTTCATCATCATCTGAAATGGGTCCCTCAGCTGGGAGCTGGTCGGACAGCGAGGAAACACCAAAATACAAGAAATCTATTTGAACAATTTATTACACAGCAGCAAGCAAACAGGCTGCACTAAGAGTTCCATGACAAACCCCATGCTTGGAAGTGTAGCATCATTCATGAAGGTTGTGCATCAAAGGCCATGGAATCAAGACAGAATACATCGTTTATGACAATGCTTATTATTCATTGTAAAGAAAACTTCGTCCTGAAGTGTCTATGCTGGGATGTTGAAAGTAACTGATTACCTATTTGAACCCTTTACAGGCTAAGAAATACGTAAGGGAAAAATGATTTACACATCAGCATTCCACAATGATCAGACAGGACTGAATAACTAATGACTTTACCTGTTTATACTGCTAAATATCAGTGTATGTATCTATGTGTTGTATCATTTTTTTCCCTAAAACAAAATAATACAAAGTAGAAAAGTTATGACAAACATTTTCCCTAAGAAAGAACAAATTATTTTGGAAATAAAGCTAGAAAGAGAAGTACACACTTGTTTCATTTACAGTAAGCCTGACATAGAGAAGACAATTTTGGTATTTTCAGGCTAGAATTAAAAATAAAATGAAAGGATTTTTAAAAAAAGGACATTTTCAGTTGTAACACTACTCATTTACCTGGTTTAAGATCATAGTGTATAATAGGGGGCTTGATCTCATTGAGATACCGTAGTGCATTTACTATTTGCATTACAATGGACCTAGCTTCCTTCTCTGACATCAATTTATGTTGCTTGAGATAGAAATCCAAGTCATTGCCTTCACAGTATTCTAACACCGTGCAAAACCTAGGCAGAATTCAGAGAGACAAAGTTAAATACAGTATCAAACTGCACAATGAGAAACGGAAATATGACAACCTCGTTTGATACTGGCAGATTTAAGAATGGCTGCCTGGATATTAAACTGTATGAATCAAATTGTTAATAGAACACATGGCATAACTATCAGCTTATGAAAACTGACATCAATCAGAACATTCGTATTCACCAAGAGAAAAATGCATCCATATTGACAATAGGTTAAAAAACCCAACCCTTATTTATGCAGGCATGTTTCTTAATAGAAAAACGCATTCACTATCCCATAAGATACGACAAAATTTCATGCAAAGAGGTGCAGCCCAGTGACCATGGGCTACACTTAGGCTGACAATGCTCCTCATGTCGTTTAGTCCTGGAAACTTGTCTAAGCTACAGCAGCCTTTCAGAGCTGCCCTGCAGCAGCCCTTGCTCTGCCCAAAACCTTTACAGCACTGCCTGTCCCCTTCACCCTCAGGACATCCTGCAGGGCTTGCCAGTCAGGTGTTGCAAAACACTGTTTTCAGTACTTTATAGAAGGCCTGCAATATTCAGCTGAGACAAAATTATGCAACTAGTGGTGGTGTTTTGGTTTTTTTTTTGAAGTCCCCTTAAGGACACTTCCAGTACCTGAAGGGGACCTACAAGGAAGCGGGGAGGGGACTTTTTACAAGAGCCTGTAGTGACAGAACAAGGGGTAACGGGTTTAAATTGAAGGAGGGGAGGTTTAGATAAGATATTAGGAAGAAATTCTTCCCAGAGAGGGTGGTGAGGCACTGGCAGGGTTCCCAAAGAAGCTGTGGATGCCCCATCCCTGGAAGTGTTCAAGGCCAGGCTGGATGAGGCTTTGAGCAATCTGGTCTAGTGGAAGGTGTCCCTGCCCATGGCAGGGGGGTTGGAACTAGATGGTCTTTAAGGTCCCTTCCAGCCCAAACCGTTCTGTGATTCTATGATACCATAAACACTTCGGCTGCAAGCAAGAACATGTTATTTTTGTTCAAATACTCTTTCTTTCTGTTTATCTAATATGAAGCACTAAAATCCTTGCAAAGTTCTAGAAAATGTATCATTTTATGTACTTACGTATCTGTATCCAGGGAGAAGTAGTCATATAATTTAACTATCCGGGGATGATCCAGTTCTTTGTGTATTCTATACTCTCTGCAGGCATGTCTAAAAGAAGATGGATACATTAACCTCTACAATCAATAAAATGCTATTCAATTTAACATATGAAGCACAAGTCATTAATATTTACTTGTGGTAGTTTTCTTTCTTTTCATCCCTCCAGCTTTTGTTAAGCTGGTGAATCTTCACAGCAGCGTATCTTTGTTCATAAAGATCAAAAGCCTAAAAAAGAAACCCACAAATATGGGAAAGTTATAACCAAAGATGATAAAATTAACGTGCAATAAGGAAAGGAAAAAAATTGGCATGTAATTTAAAAGTCTACTGACAAATCTATTGCAATGCTACCTCCCTCTATGGGTTAATCAAAGTTTGCTCAACCCATGTTCAAAGAGTGTACCACATTACAATCCTTATGCTTGTTTAGATCCCCTCCCTCCCCTGAAGATTAAATATACAAATGTACATGCCTTAAAGATTAGATTTAGCAGACCCAACACACTCTACCTTGTATACTTCACTGAAGCCACCTCGGCCAAGTAAATGCAGTAACAAATACCGTTCATTCAACGTGGGGTGATCTTTAAATCTCAAAAGAAAAGAAATACTTCATTTAATTCTATTTAAGGTAGACAAATAGAGTCTAAAATGTAAACCTTAGTATTACTTCTCAAATGCAGCTCTCTTTTTACTAGCAATATATACTATGCTGCACAATATTATACCACGTGTAAGCTTATGGCACAATGGCCAATTTCAGTACCTTTCAACTGCTTAGTGTACAAATGCTATCACACCACCATCATCAAACCAGGCAGTTTAGGCAAACATTTTGTTATTTTTCTCTATTTTTGTAAGGATAAGAAAAACACCCTTAAATTTAAACATGTGATACAAGGGCTCTCGCTTTATTCTGACAAATTTTAGAGAAGTCTCAAACTTCAGCTTTCTGGAACAGACAAGGAGGATATTCTTCCAATTTCATATGAAGCATGACCAGACTTGTACATACCTGCCCCTCTTTAACAAAATGGATTTTATATAACATTAAGAAGTTAACAAATAGCAAACAGCAGTATGGGAAAAACACACCAAAGAACTGAATACCTGCCTGCAGTTTAATCAAAAGCTAGAAGAAAACACTCCTTCCAAACACAAAATGATGCTGTGGGACAGAGAAAAGGACCATACTCTCTCCTGCAATGTGCAGAAGAGAATACATCCTTCCATCCAACCAGGGGTAAAGGAGGTGAATACTTGTCACATTTCTAGTGCAATGATGACCCAACTCTACTCATGAACCTAGGTCCAGCTGCCAGTTATTCTCCATAGAAAACTTTAAGGAAGGTTTTAGGGTTAGTCTGCCAATAGGTCATCCCATCCTTTTATGTTCTCTACAGTTTTGTAGGTATGGCGATAGAAAATAAAGTATTTGAGGGAAAATAGGTATTCTTCCTTACTGTGCCCCTTTCAAACACAAAACTTTCATTTTCCTATGAAAATACGTATTTCAATGCTAAAGACATTTAAAAAAAATCATAAACAGTAAGTGTAATGCACTCAGTGTAGAAGACATAACAAATTTACAGGTAGCATCATTAGGCAACTGATGTCATGTGAACAGTAGCCCAATACTTTAAAGCCACGCTTGACAAATTTAATTTGTATTTTCTTGGTCCTTGTATTACATGTATGCCTTTGGTAGGGCCAGTCTTGTGAACGTTACCACCTTTCCTCTCCACTGCTGCTTGTGTTACTCTGTGTGACTCTCCGTGGCTCAGAAGATGCACCTTGCAGGTAGCCCCAGCAGCCCATGGGCTCTAAACCCAGACAGGGAAGCCCTAACTTGCACTCTCAGCTTGCTCTGTTACCCCGGTGCAGTTGTAAAGGACACATACAGGCATACAAGTTTAACCATCTCTAAGCTAGGCAAAATTTCCTATTCTTCAGTGCCAAGGCTGGAACCCCAAACACCCGAGTTTGCTACCTACTTTATACTGGGATACTAGAGAAGGGTAGAGGGACGTAGAGGGGAACACTGCTAGAACAAAAAAGAGAGCTCAGCTCTGTACCACAGCTGGAAGCTAAAAACCCAACAGGATCTGAGTCAGGACCCAACAGCTGCCTCACTTCAGAACCCTCTCCCTTACCAAATGGCTAAATTGCCAAGACATGTTAGGAAAGACAGCAGAGGCTACGGGCCTGCATTACTTCTGTCTTCTGTATTACAACTGTAAACTGCAGCTTGGCCAGCTGGTAAATACTTAAGTCTAAACTCCCACAGAAACATGAACACACAGTTCAAAGCTTTTCATTCTATACCGTAAAATGTGTCAAGACTGACCACAGAAGATGAGCAGTGAAACTGCAGTATTCTGCCTGCCCATGTCCTGTAACTCTCTTTTCAACTGGGACTGTCATTTGGACGTTCTTTGCCCCACATATGTAACATTTACACATTTTTCTGTGGCATTTATTTCTTCTTGTTGAAGTTTTCTTTAAAAAAAACCTCTTCTAATGCAAGCACTGAAGATTAAAAAAGGTTATCACTTAACCTGCAAAAAGCTGCCTGTTTATTTGTTGTAGGACATTTGTTTTTAAAGTAGAATATTCTGCCATTGAATTGTAAGCATCAACACCCATTATTTTTCATATCCAAAACAACATCAATTTAGCTGTCAATTAACATCATAGCTACATGGTAACAGCACTTTTCTGTATTCCTGCAGGGTAGGTTTGGGGACCATTAGAACAGTTAAGTACAATTTCACGTCTTGCTGCCTTAGTGTTTAAATTCTTAGTTCATATACAATTCTAGTGTGTCTAAAAATCCTGAAGTCTTAAGGCTACTGTTTCATAACTATTTACTAGTGTAGAAAGAAATAAGCCCAGACCCACCATCTCCTTCCCCAGCTGTTTGTTCCACCCTTGCACTGCCCTCTCTCCTTATGGCAGCATTTTTGCAACTGGGGCGAAGAACTAAACCAGGAAATCGATCCATAGTTAAAATTAACCCACAGAATGAAAACAGAGGAGCTGGTTTTAACCTGGATCAATTTCCAGTGTCTGTTCAGAAAAAACAATGCCACTGCAAGCATGTGAAAGGAAACAGGTCAAGGGCATAATGAAGCAATCGGGGATAGACAGAACCAGTTCCTTTCAAGTAACGGTGCCAGCTTAAAGTGCTGGTGAAACTGTAGTGTTGCCGTTTGGATTCGCCACCATGGAAAACAGATTACATTTTTTTTAGTTATGCAATTAGTCGTTTCAAATCTACATATTAATAGCTGATATTAAGTAACGATTCAACATTATGATATATTGCCATGGAAGCTGAAGTACAACACAACAGAGACGGCATTTGTCTTTTTCCTACTAGGTACCTGTACGATAAAACCAAAACTAATTTTAACTACATCACAGAATTGCTGCTGCTGCATCAAACTTCCCTGCCATTTTCTCGCACTATTGTCAGCTAAGTGAACTGCATTAGGTTTCCTTACAAGTATTTTTTTTAGCCTAGCAATATGATTTAGCTAGGTTTAGCTCTTCTGCACTAAAAGTTGTGTACATATGTTATTTCTTTCATGTTCAATAAAACTATTCATAAGTTTACCAAATTATAAGTATTATTTTTTGAAATTTTTAATAAATTGGGGTTTAAAATATATTCATAAACAAAGAGAACCAAAGAAAAACTTACGAATGACCCTATCCTCTGTAGGTGACATGTGATTTCATAGCATTATTTTAAAAACAGACATGTAAAATTAAGATACTAAGTCTCTTACTGTGAATTATCTTCATTATTTATTCTTTTCAGTTCTCTTATGTGAAGATTCCTAACTCTTTCCAAACGTTCAAGTTCTGCTTGTATTTCAGCTTCTTCCTGCAAATGAAAAGAATGAAATACAAAAGCTCATTTACTCCCCGTTTGAAAAGGATATTTTTACTCCTGCATCAATACTAGTGGTGATGGAGGAACATTGCATT
>NW_010250565.1:46958-101024 GCF_000690775.1 Eurypyga helias
CTAGAAGAAAGCACTGCTGTTCTCTTAAAGCCAGAAAAAGATAAGGGAAAAGCCTGTTTCGAGGAACATTCTTTCCGTGAGCCCACAGGTAATGGGATGTTCACAGTTTTGTTCTGCACTGTAGGGATGCTATTTGAAATGAGAGGCAGCTGGGTTTTGTACCTCAGCCAAGGAGAGAAATTATCTGGGAAGCGGTCTGAAATTGATGTACAAAGAAGCAAAAACTGAGATTTGTGCAGTTATAGATTTTCTACAAACTGACAAATTAAGACAAGATGTTTTAAATATTTAGATGCTGAGGTGCAAATCAAAAAAGGAATAAAAGAATATGTCATTACAGCAGAAACCTTGGTAAGGTGTTGAAACAAGACACCAAAACCAAGCTAATTTAAAAAACATGTTTCCATTTGTGTTTTATTAAAATGACAAATGCAGAGTGTGCATTGCCTAAGATTTTGAGTGCAATTTCAAAAGCAGCACATTAGGTACGAGTACCTTTCCTAACTAATTTCAGCACTTAAAATTATCTCATCTTTATGCTACATATGAGAGAACACTGAAATAGCTGTTTATTGAGATTCTCTAAGAATAAAGAATTCATGATGCCTAATCTGTAGAAATGTACGTATCTATACTTGAAGTGAAAAACGTATACTCATTGAAAGACAACGCAGGAAGAGTTACACTGATTTCAGAGTTAGTACCTCTAGAACTTGAAAGTTTGAATAAAGGGGACACAAAATTAGTGCGTACCAGAAGGCTCATAATTACGTAATTATTCTAACTGAAAAGAAAAAAGAAGGCCTGGCATCTGACAAATTTTTTTAGTAGTAGTGCCAGTGGAAGCAATGCCCCACATCATCTCTTGTTGTTTTGGCACAGCCTCTTGTACAGCCATGTGGTGAATCAAACTGGAAAACTAATCAATCTTTTCTTAAAAAACCCCCCCAAACCACCACCAAACACCACCCAACAAACCACACAAATATATATATATGGGTGTTGAAAGAAGCTAGAGCAGTTCTCCAATCCAATTTATACTGTGACTGCACAACCTCACGGTGCTGGTAAAAGCAACAAGACAACAAGTCATGGCACAAGGGGATAGAGGCACAAGTCAGCAGAGGGGAGAGAAAATGCTAAAAAGCTGGTATTTCCAACATGGCATATCATAAAACCACATCCTGAAACAACAACTGTATTTATATAATCTAAAACACACATTCAACGACCACATTTCCAATGAGTTGAGGAGCCTGGACCAGATGATTTCAGTGGATATCCTGAATCCCACCCCATAAGCTAAGGAAAAAAACTCTCATCCCAAAACAAGACACGAGACAAACAAACCTACATTCAGAAAACAAAAATCAGATTCCTACTAATTTAAGAGCTGGGCTAAGCAACACTGATCTGCTAGCAGATCTGGGTGGACCATTTGTTTTTCCTAACATATAATGTCAAGGGTTGTATTTTTTTTCCTGTTTATACAATGTTAAACTCTTACTTTTTATACATTTAAATTTATCCCTGCAGTGCTCTGTTAAACACCATGAAATGATATGCAGTTCTTCATAACACAACAGTCTTATAAAGAATTCTAGCCCTTCTCCCCGCCCTCCAAATACCACACACTTATACACACACAATTGTCTATGTTCTTCCCAAAGGCTGACAAAAAATATCCATCCGTTATGCCTCTTTTGGGCTTTTTTGTTCATATATTATGCAATTCAGTGCTTCTCAAAATGTAGTTCATAGGCCAATGTCAGTCCAAAGAGAACTGGCTGGTTGCATTGTTTCCAGCTGTTATTTAGGACACTCAGGCTGTGAATACCTTTAAACAAGAATGAACCAGCTTAGCTGCCTCAGGTCACTGCTATATAAAAGGAAGTGAGAAAACAAGAGCCTCTCTCCAGGACCAAAGCTGCTTGCTGGAAAAGAATTTCCTGGGGAGCAGAAGGAAAAGAAAACTGGTGGTGGCAGCATGTACAGGGCACCAAAAATAAGAGCACCAGGAAAGCATCTGGAGAGTGAAAAGGAAGAAGAGCAGACAGCTAAACAGCATATGCAGAAGGAAAGAAGAAAAATACGGAACCAGCAAAGAAGCACTAGGGAAGAAATATAGCCACGTAAAAAGAAGATAAAATTGGTTTTCTTAGTTAACAATAAAATCTGTACTGCACATAAGAATTAAAATGCAAATATCTATTTTATTATTATTTTCAGATATATCAAAACATGATTTGCTAAGAAATAACATTTGTTTCCCATCTGGCATTCAGTCAAGGAAGTTCCTTCATACATGGAGTACCTCAGCATTTATGCTCAAGGTGGAAACAAAATTCAGGTATCGAACGACTCTGATAAAGGAAGCTGTTAATGTCACTTGAAATTTCCATTAGACTTCAGAAAGTTAAAGCGTGGGAAAAACCTACAGAATTTCGTAACAGAATTTCATGTGAAGCTAGTGCCATTTCTGAAGCATTAACAACGAAGAACTATGTGGGCAGTCTGCTTCACTAGTGCCAACAAGTTTATTTGCAGATCCTCCACGACACATTCAAGTACTTTCTTGTCATATCCATTAAAAACAGCATCAGTTCTCAAGGGGCCCAGTTCAGTTTATCATAGTAGGATTTATAAAAGGTGACTTGTACATTTGAATAGAATACGTCTGAAACAGACTCTCACAACATTTGACAGGGAAAAACGCTATGACCTGTTTTGACCGAACATCTCAAGAACTACTGCTCAGCAGATAACAGTACTTTCTTTTCACACTTGTTGAGATAGTTCTGCCTGCTTCAACTGTTATTCTTTTTCACAGGTTATTCCTCAAAAGCTTTGCTTGCATAAGCAATATTTTGTTAATATCTCATTACACAGATAGAGTTGAATGATGGGCTTCAAGAAAAAAAGTACTGCTGTTATTTTCAAAAGTCAAAAACTGGAGTAAAATATCTGACTGTAAAAATAATTTAGGATACACAGAAATTATTTTCTATAAAAGTAGTAAAATTATATTCTCTCTTACGACAGGCAGTATGCTAACTAATAACAACTGAAATAGATACTGTAGATCATCAACACATTATATTAATTCAGAAATGCAATGCTTTGTAAGTTGGACCTTTTTAAAGGTCAAAACTAACATAAAAAGCCCATATATCAAATTTGATTGACTCCACTTCCTCAGTTCTGAAACCAGAGCAGTATTGGTGGCCTAAGCATTGTTACGAGGATTCAGGGAATTAGTACTGTGTTACACTTGAACTCACTACTACTTCCCTATACTCCCAGTGTTTATGGTAAGTCAGGCATAAAATTGTACAGCACTTTTGGTATTATATTTTCTAATCACATAGCTCTCAACAAGCCCTCTCCTTACTTTGACATTACCAGTTTTTATGGTTTTGGGCACGGCCAAAGAAAACCACCTTAGAATAACAGACAATATACATACCTTTTTGAGATGTCCTAATCGAAGTTTGAAAATTTCTTCCTGTTCATGATACTCTGCTAAAGTCAAACTGAAAAAAAGTTAAACAAAACAAATGTAGTTATGATGGTAAACAAACAATAGCATTCAGACTTAAATACTACACTAAATACAGTGTCTTATGTTAATTGCTTACTACCACAGTACTAGGACTCAATTTTTGAACCATCTAAACATCTTGGTTCGTAATTTCAGGGCCAAAACATACTTAAAGAATGTCTCTGTGTCTGGTATTGCGGCCTCTCCCACTAGACGATTTCTGTTCTCTCAAGACAGCCTGTCACATTACGTGGGTGCATCCTGAGTCATACCACCATCCCAATATTTTAGCTGATGCCACTCCACCACTTGTTTCTCAACACTAACACAATGAACCAAAGGCTGGAGATCCAGAAACCAACTACACAAGACTGGTAACACTGGATTTTTGAGTTGTGTTTTAAAGAACATCGTGCAAAACCATACATTCCAAGTTCATTAACACTACATTTTGCATGAGACCACAAATTCAGTTTTGAATTGGCATGAGAATCTTTTGCTCGTTCTCTTTTCATCTTCCTTTGAGAACAGATTCCTGGCTACAATTAATTCAGTGATCCCTCACTTTCTGTAGACTTGCTAGGACACCAAGTCAGTTATCACCAAGAGGATCTAGACCGTTCAATACGGATTAGTAACTAGGAAACCCATGGGCTGACTGCATGCAGTATCCATCTGACAAATGAACAAAATAGACACAGAAGACAAAACACCAAAGAAAAGAAACGAAAGAGACGTCAAGTTCCAGAGAAGAAACCATACACATATGATGAAGGGGAACGGGATGGGGAAGGAGGAAGAGGTAGGGCCTCCTCCAAAGGATTCACACAAATCCCTACAAGCAAATTAAAATTAAACATTGTTTTGCCTAGATCTACTATTTCTTGCATGATGCAAAGCTAAAACTACCAGCATGATATGTTTTCACAAAGTCCATATTTTAGCGGGTTCAACCATCAACTGTCCTGGGAAGAGAGGTTACACAAAGTGTTCAGAAGGCTACACATGCTGTTCATATTCCAAGTCTAGGGAACGAGGGTGTCTAGAGAATCACCAGTAGTTTCCCCAGAGGTGAGTGACACCAATTCAGATTTCTCTTACAGCAAATGCTAACTTCAATAAAATTAGCAGAAATCTAATAAACTGTTAAGACTTCTTCCTCCCTTTTAAATCTGAATGAAGTTTGCCATAGTTTTCAGAATTCTAAACCCTGTATTAGTTAGGTCTCAAAATCAATAAAGTAGTGTTAATAAAATAGTGCATCTCTTCAGGATAAAATCTGGTGGTTCTGAGGCTTTCATAGAGCCCTTTCCTATTCCTGATTCCATAAATACTTAATTTTGCTGCCCCTTTTCTGACTTGGCCAGGACAGAAGATGGAGTTGACCAGATATTATCCATGAATATTAGTAAAATTGCTGGATTCTTCTTTTGACCACAGCAGATAAATTTCTAGGAACTTGAAAATAGCTTCATAAGACATTAGTTTTTTTATCAACTTTCTGGTCTACAGCGTACAGAAAACACTCTGATCAGACGACAAAAAGCACCCATGACCACACCCCATCAGAATTTGAGAAGGAAGGGATCCTTTCTTTTAAAAAGCATCATATAAATTTACCCTGCATCTTTTTCTATACAGGAATGAAAAGCAGCCTTGTATTACAGATTACAGACATCCCCAAACACTCCGAAGGCAGAAAGAATTCTGCCTCTCCAAGAAAGGCAAAAGGTCCCTTAGTACCAAATTTTGGGACCGAACGAATATTTACTGTTCCTGGCAGAACCTCTGCTGGGTTTAGGCAATTTATGCTGTATCTTAAAAGAAGCAGCATTAAAGCAAATGTGAAATAGGGTGTCTCGATAGTTAGGTAAGCCAGCAATGGTCCAAAACATATGGTCCAAACAGCAGCAAGAAACCTAAGAAAACAATGCCCTAGTTCCTGCTCTGATGCATCTGCTAGACCTATCAAAGACAGCATCCAGGCCACGCCATGCCAGGTACCTCACAGCAGCATCCCTGACATTTTTTCATTACTTCTACTCAAAGAGCAAACTACTCTAATGTGCATTTAGTTCTCAACCCAGAAAAGCAAAGGACTGATGTCAGTGTGTACGAGGCTGAATATTATTCTTTCCTGTTTCTTGCCTGCATTATTAATTACAGGTTTGTGCATTTCAACAAACAGATAGGAAAGTTTGCCCTTCTCAGAAAGAAGAGTATTTAGGTGGCTTAGCAAAGCTGGACCACAAGCAAAACACACTGAAAATATGAGGTTTATGACGTGACCTTCCAGAATGTTCACTGAACACCGAGAGCTCTAAAACCACAGATCCACTGAAAAACTAACCTAATACAGGGAATCTGGTACTTTTTATAAAACCTCAGCTGTCTATGCGAAGTTATGACAAAGTGCCTAGGCAGTCCTTGCAAGTACTGCCTTCCAAGAATTTCTTAAATAGCCCTCCTGAGCACAGAGTACAAGTTAGAGATCATACTGAAAATATTAAGATTCAAAGTCACTATTTCTATGCTATATCCCAATAAGCAACTGGTTTCCATTTTTCTGTTTCCTTACAAATCTATTACAGGCACAGCATTATTCACAGCAATCTGAAACTGTCATTACTGACCACCACATTTTGTAGGAAGGCATATTAAATGAACTGTACACAGATGCAGTCACTTAGGATTCTGTTCATTTACTTCTGGAAAACACCACTTTACTCCCTCATATTCAGAAACATTTACTTTTTCTGTTTGGAAGTAGGAGTTTGTTACTTTTTAATCTATAAATATACTGTTCTTTATATTCATATTAAAATAGTACATGACAAATAGCAGTAAAACAAAGACAGTGAGCATGCTGTCTGTTTCCTGGCTATAGGCCACCACATTGCTTGCACAGGCTGAAAACATGCAGCCGGGAGACTGGTTCCATCAGCCCATTGCTTTCCACCTGCATCCACCCGCTGCCTTTTCGGGGCAGATGACAGAAGTCATCCACGAGACACCATCACTTCCCGCAGAGGGGGTTGCTCCTCCATTACCCACGACACACAAGTTTCATCAGATGTGGAGGAAGAAAGTTGAGGAGCACAGGGGAGGGACATCAGCCAGAACCAGGCTGTTGCCACCCACCAAATGAACTTAAGTTGGGTAGTTGGCCTTGAGGCTAATCTGAGGAGTGTTGGGGAAGAAGGGCAGCCTAGAGTAGGCTGCATGAATTAATCTGGTAACAGTCTGGTCCTGACTGTGGTCTTTTCTGCTCACCACCACTGTGCAATAAAAGCTGTATTTTTACGGTCTACGGACCAACAGGCTACCATACACATGCAACGAACTCCAGAAATTCCCAGAAAAGCACTGGACATATTCTGTACACGATGTGTAGGGCCATGGTGTGACACCTTTACTTGTCGCTGGAAGAAAGCGGACAGCTTACCTGGCCTGAAAGGCTTGATTACCACCAATTTAAACATTTCTTTTAATTAGCAAAAATAGGCCTTCTAGTCATTCAACAGTGTTTTCATAGCCAAATTTTGAAGGCTTGGACACAGTATGAATGGGTTGACACAACCCATCTTCTTTGAACTTGTTCCTCACAAGTTCTATGATCATCTATGATCAAAAGATTCTTACTAGTGGGTACAGACAAGACAGAAAACTAAAATGGTCACATGCTCCTTGGTTGTCATGATGACCAAGCCTGGCACATTTACAACCATCTCTCCTCCCACCTTTTCCCACTCGAAAAATCACCCCAGAAACACAGGCATAGCAGAATGCGGCCATGCCCCCAACAGCCATATGCACATCTAATGGAGCACTTCAGAAACTGTAGCCAAAAGCTTCTTTTTTTGGTCCAGCCTTATTCTCACTCTAGTTCCTCGAATTTCTACAAGAACTGGCAGACACTGACCAAGTCAAAGCCTTCCATGAGGTCTTTTTGTCCATTGTTTCCATGTCTGCATTAGAAGGAGACTGCCTCAGGAAAGGAGCTGTCTTTACTTGTCCTGTAAAGCCCAGACATTGTTGGCACTTCAGCCTGTAAAAGTTTCTGAAAACATTTTTATTTGTTCCATACAGAACAGAATGCTCCCTCTAAATGATGCATTTGTTCAGCTACATTAACGAACTCTGCCAGCTCCCTCTGCTCTCCTATTCCAAATTGCATGCAGACTTCCATGGAGGAACTGGGAAGCACAGGAAGAGGTGACTGGGAAGTAAATACAACTGACATGACTGAAGCTGACTACGCCACCTAAACTAAATAAAACTCTGCTCCTAGAAACAACTGTCTAGTGAAATAAGAGCTCCTTCTAAGAAGAGGAGACTAGGCATTATAATCTCTCAAATCTCCAAAGATTTTTGTAATACAGTTTTTGAACAGATTTTTCCAGGGCAAGGAAGGCAACCTCTACTTCAAAAAAATGTTTGTTCTTCAAATAAATTTCAATTCATTCCTTTCATGTAAGACTACTAACATTACTTGCTCAGTAGAAAAGAGATCCCTCAAAACTGAAACTACTTTTTAGTTTTTGTTTGGGCCACGGAAAGGGAAAGCATGATGGAAAAGCAGGATGGCGTTTAGATGCACCTGTGGCATGTTATTTAAACACCAAGCCCCCCATTCACTTGCAGGTCGCTGGCAGATGGCCACTTTCGTACTAGTAACTTCAGTGCACAAATTTTGCTGTTAAATTTGTGTGAGACCAAAGTATATTCAGCTGATCTAAACCAATGTCCGTATTAAGAAACCTCAGGCAACACCTCCAATCCGTTTCAAAACAGTTAACACCTGTTTTCAGGAAGGGCTTCAATAATCCTGCTCCTTACAAAGCTATAGTTCATTTTGTCTTGTCAATACCTGCAGCTGGAGACACTTTCTAACGCAAACAACACGGTGGTAGACACACTTGTTGCTAACTGTTGCTAGCAAGTTGTTTGTTTAAAGATCATCTGCCTAATCACTCACATATATGTTGTACTGATTTACTGCTGGTTTACTTCATTAATCTCAAGCAGCTCTCCAGTTCCCCATGCCTCATATAAACAGAATCTCTTCCATTTGACTATACTAATTAAGATCATTACTTTTGAAGTAACACAGAAACAGTGATAAGCACAATGTAATAGGAAGGAATCACATATAGCAGATGACAAATTTACTCTAAAATGGAAGTGCACCATTAATAATTGTTTTATCAAGATACACAAAACATATTTAATTCTGCGCTGAGAAGCAAAGAGGAGTCAACACATAATATTACTACACAAAATTATAATGAATCCTAAATATAAACATTTAAGAAACTCTTTCAAGTAAAGTCCTAAGAGCATGATGGGGCTTAATGACTGTGTGATCTCCAACCCCCTCATAGGTCTGAAACAAAATTTGTAAGTATTAGATTCAAAATTCTGATTGTTCTTTTGGCAATTCCATAACCAGAAAGCACCTTCATGTGCCATTTAACATGTAACTGGTTAAGCCAAATTAAATGAAAACTTGATACGTTTGTAGCCATTTGGAAATTATTTAAAACTGCATAACACCAGGAAGTACCCAGAAGTCCATTATCAGGAATTCATCTTGTCTTACTTAATAATTAGAACATCTGTATTTTTTCCCAAACGTATATTTTAACACCTCCTAGAGCAACAATAAGATTATGGAAATTTAACATGAATGAAGACATGGCCAAAAGCTGGCAAATTAAAATGTTCTGTAATTTTCAGGTCTTCTCCATTACTTAAATGTTACTTTCGATTACAAGAGGTATTACATTCAAACTAAAAGGTATTTTTAACATGACTGTAATCTTTATTGTACTGTTCAGAAGTATTAATTATGGTCTAAGAAGAAGAAAAGTAGGCACTATTACTAAGGAATCGATTTGAGTGATGATTCTTCAGCTCTCTACCAAAATAAACACGTAACACTAATCAAAATTTGCTCACATCGCCAGTCTTACTACTGTGTTTTCATGGTATTTTTGCCACGGCCAAACAATTTCACAATGTGAACTTTAAGAATGATGCATTATGCAAAACATGCATTTGTCTTCAAACTGATGGTCCAAACGTAAGTAAGTTGCAGATGTAACCAGAGGAATTTATTTACCCCTCACCCCCAATGCTATAAATTACCACCTCCACCAGTGAGAGGTCACCATGTTCAACACATGCAGCCTACTTTTGCAAAGTAACGCAGATTAATCTCTTAGACTTTTTAGCTTTAGTAATTTACTTTTTATTTAACCTGACTAGGAACAGATACACTATCAGCTGCAGCCTCTTAGGATCAAGGGCAGTCTCCAAGCAGAAACTTCTTAAAATACTCAAATGTCAAGAACACGTCTGTCTGTGCCTTGATTTATACCTTTTCAGTCTGCAGGAAAAAGTGTCACTTGAAAAACGGAGATTTCTTCCATCTCTCTCTATTTTTATGTTTAAATGACCCTCCCCCCCCAAAAAAAACCCAAAACCCAACAACACTGTCAATATGTGAAATGGGATCAGTAACTTCTGACAGTTGCTCTCAAAATCTAACATTTAGAGGGGAAAAAATATTTTGGTCTGTTTGGTTTAGACACATGTCTTCAAATACTAAAGGCTGAAAAAAAGCTCTTCTTACCAGCTAGACTGTTATATGAAAAATAGAAAGATGTCTAGCTGAAGTAGAAGCTTCTAAACTAACGTGGATGAAGGAAAGTTCAGTAGGTATCAGTGACACGAGAAGAGCAGGAAACCAGAATAAGGACTACTCTAGATCAGGAAAACAGAAGGAACATTGCATAAACACAGAACGGGCCTTTCTCTGGTGACTTTACCAAAAATAAATTGGGCAATTGTATAACATCTTCATAGGCATTGATGCAAATTTCCCTAACATCAGCAAGTCCTCAGTGAGAATATAGCTGCTGAATATACTGAGTGTCTTTTTATGCTGTTATTTGAATAGAACTCACACAGACAATATCTGAGAATTTATGTAAAAGACTGATTGAAATGTTAAACTTACAGCTGTGGTAAATTGGGTCTAACAAAGGGATCGTTTTCTGCCCCATTCACAGCTTTATTTTTCCTCTGCTTGGGTTCAGAATTGGCAGATGGTGCCTGAGAATTATTTGTAGTTGGAGGCTTTCGCTTGGCCAGGAGCTTTCTTTGCCTTTCAATGTCTTCCCTTTGTTGATTCACCCATTCTTGTTGCCTGTAAACCCCAAAAAAAGCTTTATTAAAATTTCATCATTTTGCCTTTTTTTTTTTTTTTGCAAGAACTATCTTTTTAACTGATAAAGCATTAAGAAATTTTCAGAAAACTTACTGTACACATGAAAATGTTTCCTAGGAAAAAGAACACCAATGTTCTTCATTAGGTGAAAAAATTTTGCCAAAGCTTTGGCACAATTTACTTGTGAAATATGTGGTGGGTTGGTTTTTTTTGTTTTGGGCTTGCTTTGGTTTTGATAGTGTTACACGTGATTTCTGGACTAGAAGAAGCAAAAAAAGGTATCTGAGCAGGTGGACCTTCATTTATACCATCAAAAGAAATGTAACAGAATCAATAGAGAAGATGATTTTTATAAGCCTAATACTAATTTTGATCTGATTGTTCCCAAATAAATCATCAGTGTGGTTGTATGTCAAACAATTACAGCTTTTATACAAAACACATAGATTAGTTTTAATATTGTCTTGAAAAAACCAATGCCCTAGGCAATCACATAACTCTAAGACTAAATATAGCCCTTCAAAACTAAAGTCTTGGTGAATTACTTTCATGTATATATACACACATATCTCTCTCCCAAGATTGAGTCACTCGTTACCACAGAACATTTTTTGAGGCACTGCATAAGTGTTTTACCACCATGTCTGACGGTCTCCCAGAACCCTTTTCCTTGGCCCCACCTCTGCCAAAATACCTGTTGCAGCAGCTCTTTTCTAGATGGCTGCTCTCCCCCACCCACTTGCACTAGACCCTGTTTGAGACTGCAGATTTGTCACTCCTCCTTCAGGGCACTGAGGAGCTGGATGCCTGGAAAAGCTGCTACAGCGATGAATGTACAGGCAGCACCTATGTGACTGATGAGAATTCCACAGACCTCATCTGCCCCAGTGATCACCAGTGATACAGCGTTAGCTGCTTGAAAAATCACTGATTTAGTTTTATAGCTCTTTCTACCAGCTGAGCTGAAGAACTATGTGCTGCTCATTTAGTACATTCATGCTTCTCTAAGGCTAGTTAATGTCAAGAGAAACCAAACTGCCTTTCAAAGACACCCAGCCTCAGTGTTGTCTCAGTGATTGAGTTCTGTACTGTACTCTCAATCTCCGAAAGGCAAAGCAAAATACAACGTATGAAAACCCAATCCTAGAACCTTAGTAATAAAAAAATCCACTAGAGGGAACTAACAATTAGTGAGAATTTTAAGAACATAGCATTGACTAACTTCACGAGATTTTGAAATGCAAAGCCATCTGTCCACTGTTCAGTAAATGAAGCACCATGACGAACTGTTGTAAAATGCCCCAGGCGTAATCTGTCTTGCATGCTCTTCTCTCTGCTTGCCAGCTTTTCCTGTGTGCTCTAAGAAAACAAAAAATATTCATATTTAGGAATACTGAAGTGTTCAAAAAGTCAGTAAAACACTCAGGTTTTTTTCCTCCCACAAGGGTAAGGGAGGGACAAAAGGAGTGTAGATAAAAATATCTTTTATTACTTTACTGCATTTATTCTAATTTCTGTAGAACTCAAACATCTGCAGTTGTCAGAATTGATAATAATGATGACTTGTGTACCGAGAAAATTTCGAGTTTGACTCAGTTTTCCTATAAAGGTCACTGTTCTTCATAATTAACAAAACATTTTATTTGTAAACACACCAAAGCTGATACTCTATCAGCATCATACAGGCATATAATTAAGATTATGTCTGTATATGCCTACTACACTAAATGAGCCTGCTTAGGTATCAGAAAGAGTGCACCTAGTATACTTAGCCTGGTGTTACTACTTGTACCGAACTGACTGAGCTCAGCAATCTACATGGGAAGGCACTGCAGGCAGACGTAACTGCTATCACATATTCACCTGCAGTAACAGAAGCAGATGCCATTCTCAGAACCAGTCACTACTACCACAAGCATCCTTGGGACGTGTTAAATGAGTCTGCCTAGTCTGCTTCAGCACAAGATGAAAGAACATCGTGAACACTACTGAGGAACAGAAACTTGTTTAATTGTTACAAATGCTTGCTTCTTAAGAAATAACTGTGTCTCGAAATTACACAGACAAAAGTGGCAAGTTGACACAGTTAAGGTTCTTTGTGCAGACTTCTAGACTGAAGAGGAGGCCTACATGGCCTTTCACAAAAAATGGCCTAGGTGATATTCTCAGTCTGAAGGTGCTCTCCTAGCATCATGCTGAACAGATCTGATGCATCTTTTCTCCGCATTCCTCCCATGCTGAAACTTAAAGGGACTGTAATAATTTCTTTATGACATGTTAGTGAGGAAAGACTCTCTAATCCTCTAACAGATCAGTTTGTGCCCTTGCATCTGACAGCAGCATCTAGAAGCTAGTGTTAGGGAACAGACTTGGCTGTTTACCTTAAACTTTTTTGTATCCTGTTTTAAAGAAGAGAGAAACAATGTATCCTTGACTTTTAAGAAATTGCTGCTAGTTTAAATATAATTGGCATTAAATATGAGTATTTCTTTCATAGTAATACGAAGGTAAATGGTCACCGTCATTTCCTTGCTTCCATTAACTCTGAGGTAACATGCCATTTTATCATTTTACATCAAAAATTCTCATCCATATAAGTGTCTCACAAAGAGATTTTATCCTTCTCCTCCCCACAACTGATTATGTTTGAATTTTTTTTCATCTACTGTAATCTTATTCATAAAGTTTGTCCAGAAAATTGGCCACATCCTAAATTCTTATCTTTTGCTATATCTGAATTACTCATGACGGGATCTACCCACACCTTAAATTAAGAGGTACTTTTTCCACGATCTGAACAAGGCTCAACACTTTATGTTGCCTAATCAGGCTTATAAACACACTTACTGCCAGACAGAGACCATGCGTATGAAGTTTCAGTCTCAGAAACTAAAGTGAAAAAGCTGAAGTGAAAATGAAGGAATTATAATGGAGTTCTACAGCTCCCTCTCAGTTTTTAAAACAAAGATTTTAAAGGCAGTAAACTTACCTTTTCAATTAGAAGCTTCTTGCTCATTGAAATACATTTGTTTAACCTTTCTTTATATTTTTCAAGTAGCTTTTGTTGTTCATCTATTTGTCGTCTAAGATCACAGTTAGCCTAATAAATATATACAAAATACAAAGAAAACATATCAAGCCACTATTTTTTTAATCAGCTGTCACAGAAAATAAAGGTATCTACCTTCACATGACTAAAGTAAGAAAAGGCATAAACATATATATATATATAGGCAAAAATCTCATTTTACAGATCTATCCCAATTTGTAGGATGCCTTGCTTCCTTTTTATTGCATTTACATTTACAGCACGTAAATAATGTATTAAATCATTGTACCAGTCACTTCTCCAGTCCTCCAGTGTTAAACTGAAAGTTTAATTTTAGCTCCAGAGGCTTTATAACTGATTGCTGAAGTCATGTGAAATCCTAACATTTTTAATTTAAAAGGAAACAAAAAATTCACAATTAGGAAAGGTTCAGTTATCTGAATAGGAAGTTTAACAAGCTCCCTATGTTCCAAACACATTTAACTTAATACCTTGAAAATCACAGCAATATTATTCTGTTTAAATCTAAATGCTGTTGTGGTTTGGTGTTTTGTGTGTTTGTTTGTTTTAAAGTGTAGGTTTGTCTATTTCATACTGGTGAAGACATGCTAAAACAGCCTACATGTTATAATGTATGACTGCACAGGTTAATAGTACTTGTCCACATATAATACTAAGCAGACTATGACTTGTGAATACAGGTTTGTTTCATATTTCATACTTCTATGTATCACCTCTCCAACACTTATTTCAGGAGCAGAAGTACTAAGATTTTTTTTTCCTGAAAACAGGCCTTAGAGCACAGTATAACTCCAGTTTCTTATTAAAAGTAGTTATTTATTGCCTGTAATACTTTCTGTCACAATCACCTCCACTCTGAAACTGCCGACGGTTGTCCCACTGATAACTGCTATTCACAGTCAGAACAACAAAACCACACCTGTTCCATTAAATTATATTATGAACTTGAGGAATCAATCAACTGTGCAAATCATCATCAGCTTTCTGTGTACTTTCAGAAAGTCTATAAACGTACTTAATCATTAACAAGCCATGGCACTGAAGCAGAAAAAAAAAAGCCCCTTCTGCATTTCATTTCCTAGACTTCTTGTATTTTCAGGAAAAAAAAAAAGAAAAACTCATTTCACCTTTTAATTTAGGTAACTCCAGGTTAATTTTTAAAAACAAGGGTTATTCAAACATTTAAAACAGAGACTCACTGTTGTTCTGAATAAATATCTTTATCCCATGTCTAACACTTACCCTGAGTAAGTCATCTATACGACCTTCTTTCTTTTCCAAGTCTTGATTTTTATTACTTTCTAGTGCAGCTAATTTCAGCATTGTGAGATCAGTCTAAAAAGAACATTTTGAAATATTTATCCTTTTCTTTAACAGTTACAGAATTATTTTTCTCATGTTTGTTACGTAGAGAAATTAACTACTTTAAAACATTCAACAAGACCAGCACACCTTATTTTCATGTGTTTTTAAGTGACATGGAATGCTCTTATTCAAAACTGATTTCCCTCTTCATAAGGACAACTGTGAACAATTGGGAAAAAACACTAACAGCGTTAAAAGATTTCAGCACAAAGCATATAAAACCAGGCAAAATTTAATGTCAGCGAAGTACTTTATCTGTATTTGGTCAACAGGTGAGGTAGCCTTGTTCTGACCAACTTGTGAAAGACAGAACAGACCACGTCAGAAACAGCACAGGGTGAAAAAGTCACTTTTGGCTTTAAAAAGTCACAACAGAACTACATCTTCATAATTTTGATTCCCATCTCATTTTTCTTCTTCAATGTCATATTTTAAATGCAGTATGACAACAGCAGCTGTCACTTCAAATACTGCCTGAAAGAGCAGCCTCTCAGATCCCACAACAGCTAAAATCTTGAGCAAAAGCCTACCAGCGACATGGTCATCTAACTACTCATGAACTGCAACATTGGAAGCAGGGCAAGTGCAGAACACAAAACTAACCAGAGATTTAAATGATAAGATGCTGAACTTCGTAGAAAAACACTTTGGCAGCTTGTAAAAAGCAAAGCTTTTCAAAGCCTTCAAGAGTGTAGAAGTAGTTGAAAGACAAAGAAATAAACATATCTACATTTTTTTTCTACAGTCTGAAGTGATACAGGATAGCTCTACTCAAAAATAGTTACCTGAGTAATTTTAAAAGATAACTGCTTTGGTTGTGTGATAGGGTGGTCCCCAAAAGCTAATGAAGTAGGAGAAGGACTATTCTGTCGAACCTGGAATGCATGAAAACAAAGGATTTAAGATATAACTGTAATATTCAATTATGAACATAGCCTTGTTTACACTGCTTGGTAGGAAAATCATACAGAAAAGAGAAATAAGAAGAAACTACTTGGAGCACTGCACTGAGAGCTATCACTATGCTGTTATATATCACTTGCAGTTTAGAAACGATGCAATATATTCCCTGAGAAAACGAAGACTGTCACTTTTGGGAAACAAGATTGAAAATTTTTAGACAATACAAGACTGACATAAGGTGATGTCAGTCTTACATAGACTTTATTTTTCTGATTCTAAGCTTTCACAACTCAAATATACTGTGAGTTATTTTTGGAGTGGTTATTTCCCTTGGGAGAACCAGAAAGAGGAAGCTAGTGTAGAACAGAACGCAGATCCCATTAATGAAACTTCCCCAAACCCACTAGTTTGTGTGAATGAGACCGTTTTCAAGCCAAATTCCACAATCTGTGTTACACTCCATAGCATTAGCAAAAATAACAGGGTGCCTGAAGTTGAAAGTACATGAAGCAAAAGCTGCTGTCTACCAGCAAAGAAATCCTTTCCGTCACTGGCAGAATCTGTTTGGCCATTTAGAATCACATGTGGGTATGCTTAACACTGAAATTGTGCATATGAAGAGGACAAAAAATTAATCAGCATGATCAGTGAAAAGAATTTTAAAATTATACAGGCAAATTAGATATTAATTATTTTTAAAATTATGGTTTATCAAAACCTGAGCTTTTCAAGTCCCAAGTTGGGTGTGTATGTGTGTGTGCATGTGTCAGTTTCCTCATAAGTAACAAAAATTCTCCCCTTTTTTGTGTGAGGCTTGTGAATAGATGTCATTAGAACATTTTAATGTTCAACATTTTACATAATTACTCTGTATTTAAAAATGACGTTTTAGAAAAAAGTCCCAGAGAAAATTTTAGTTTTAATATTTTACCTCATAATTTTTTTGTTGTTGTTGTTGAAAGAATGAACTCCTTCCCAGGACTCCCTTTGAAAACTCTTCCCTAGAATAGATTCTTTTCAATTATGCTACTTTTAAACTATGAAAGTTACGTCCCACAGTCCCGAAGGTCACACACTTACAGAAGAAGGAGCGGAATGTGAATTCTGAGGAGATCGGATTGCAGGAGGTACACCTCGCACTGGACTAGAGCCGTTCCCACCTTGGTACTGTGAAGAAGATACGGTCCTTCAATTAGTCAATCTTCTTATCAAAACACATTACACATCCACTGAATGATACAGCTCATCAGTACACAGATTTTGCACATCAGACTGTATTACTAGTAGTAGACTTTGGCCATTTAAAGTGTGAAAGAAAATGGTTTTTGTATTTTAGCTCAGGCTGCACCAAGAGGAAGGGAATGACTCATGTTGGAGAAGCTCACACAGAACTGCCTCCCGCCCCATGCTGGAGCAGGGGCAGAGTGTGAGGAGTCCTCCCCCATTGAAGGGAAAGGAGCAGCGGAGCTGACGTGTGATGGACTGACCACAATCCCCATTCCCCATCCCCTGCTCTGCTCAGCGGGAGGAGGCAGAGAAATCGGGAGCAAAGCCGAGCCTGGGAAGAAGGGAGGGGAGGAGGGAAGGTGTTTTTAAGATCTGGTTTTGTCTCTCCTTGTCCTACTCCGATCTGATAGGTAACAAATTAAACTGACTTTTTCCTCAAGTTGAGTCTGTTTTGCCCGTGACCGTAACTGGTGAGTGATCCCTCCCTGTCCTTGTCTCGACCCACAAGAGGCCTTTCATTGTACTTTCTCTTCCCCATCGCATGGGCAGGGGGAGTGAGTGACTGTGTGGTGCCTAGCTGCCAGGTAACCACAACACCAATCACCAGCAAAAATTTTGCAATATCCAAAAAAGTTAAAAGTAAATTTTAACGCTAAAGTAATTTTTACACACAAAAAAATCTTACCTCAAAATAGTCACTTATCTTGTGACCACGTCCCCCAATATTCTTTCCTGAAACAAATATATTATTAGAATTGATTAAATAAATTACTTAGAGATGTGTCTTACATTTCTACCTATATAGTAATTATAGCAAAGTCTTACCACTTGTTAATTGGTTTTCTTTGATGTGCTAATATGTGATCTCCCTATGCAGATAACTAAGGGATTGGCCACAACAAAGAGATTTGCATATTCCATTCATTGAGAAATCAGAAATTAAGTCATGCTTCAATTCCTAAACGAGATCAGTGTACGTTTAGTAGTAAGCCTAGACCTCTTCTGGATAACAGGAAACTCACCTCACATCCGACAGTCCAAACCTTTATCTCTAAGTCCTTCGTCTTTTTAAGCACTATCTCCAAGTTCATTCACTTCCAAAATATCAAATTAACCAAGTCTTTTAACATGATATGCTCCAGGTAAGTTAATGTGTGCAAATGTTCAGCCCAAGGATTCCCCAAGTGCCAACAACAGTGTAGGCATGGAGGGTGACAAGTATTTCCATTCCTCCCAACCTGATTCTGAACCAGCTAACTCACAGGGTTAACCAAGGAGATAAATAGAGCAGATCGAGAGAGTAGAATTCCTTTTATCTTAATCAGTATTGAGACTTGAGAAGCACCAATGTGAATTAATCCTTCTTCAATGTGAGGACCTGATCCCTATGTGGCATTCCAGAGGCCGCACCAACAGCTTACCCAATGGCCTCAATGCTTTCTTCGACTTCGCCCTAAGGTGACTGATAAATCTGAAGACTGTATTTGTCTCTTGTATAGGTCAGACTACATGCTAGGAGACATCCTGAAAATGGACCATTATCCAAAGCTTTTTTCTTTATGTAAGTAAATTTTTGCAATAAATTAGGAGATCATTACCCATAGGTCCAAAAATGTGATTTTAGACTTTTTAGCAAAGATTTCCAATCTTTTCTATTGCTTCAGCCCTGAAGAATACTTTGTAGTCTAATATGCCTCTATACTGGCACTGCTGCATAACTCTGTGTCACTAAAAATAGAGAAACATTTGCAGCCTTTTTTGTCTCAAGACTTTTAACACAGACATATAAAGATATAATAATTCAAAGACCTAGAACTGCACACAGCTAACTCCTCCAGTTGTTACCAGTTTGGGTACCCATCACTGCTACTGCCCTCTACCCAGTACTTACCTACCCTTTAATTATGCTAGTGTTTTCTGTCTTCATGCTTAATTGTCATCTATCGCTTTATCAAATTAAAATTTGCTTTCATCCAGACAAATGAGACAGACTGCATTCCTTCTGAGTATAGAAAAATCTATTATATGTCATGATACAGAAATCTGCACTGAAGAAATACATCAAACTATTTTAGCACAGCCAATTACGAATAGATTTACACTGATTTTATCCCACTCTACAATTACTTCCATGTTCTAAACAACACTTTTCTTCCACATTTATGGATTATTTTGCGTATTACAAAGTAAAAATCCTAGGTATGCAATATAAAAGAGATGGATCTCTTGATCCTTTTTTCATTACAAGAGCAGTATTTTCTCTGATTCAACTGCACTGTACCACTCCAATAAGCTGCAGTTTCTTAGGCTAGTTCCTTGAGAATATTTCAGTGTAGACTATTCGGTTTCAGTGCTGCGAAAACAGTATTTATAAGACATTAATCATCATGTTGTCTATGGCAAAAAGTTCCTAAACTTTGTATCATCTCTAATTTCAACTCCCATTGGCAGCAGGAAGGATAGGCTACTACAACAATGGAAATAGGAAATTTCATTCACGGTCTTTGAACAAAGCAGGTCTGTGTGACGCAACATTGCAAAGAATTAATTTTAGTCAAACAACATAATTGTACTAATAGCATGTTGCATCATGAAGAATTCCAGATATGGAGCCCATCGGTATGTATCTGAAGTGACATTTCCTAGCTCAGTTAGAAACCATAAAAAAAGCTAATACAGATGTTATCATAACTATTTCCTCCCCGCCCCCGATGAATTTTTATACTATATACTCCAGAAGTCACAAGAAAGAGAGGAACAACAAAACACATGCTTTGTAAATATTAAATTGTACACTGGTCTCATCCCGATCTCCCCATTCCTCTAGCCAACTACACTGTACAATAATCTATAGAACAATAAAACTACATTTTAAAATATACCTGACAAACAAGCAATCAGTTGCTATACTCTGTAATCTCTTTTCCCCCTTACCTACTGAAAAGAAATATAAACAACAAAGATATTTTGGATGAGAAGAGCTGCTACAATTCTTAAAAAGTAAGAGTTGTATCCATGCAGCAGCACACAATTCTTATAGGTAATTACCAGCCCGGTTCAGGTTTTACTTGCCCACCTCTTCCAGTGACAAATGGATGATACATAATTTATCAAAACCCAACATTTGTCTTAGGTAAGCAAAAATGCAGAATTTTTAAGGCAAAACAGTCAAAACTTTGTGCACTGTAATTTGATTAAATACATGCAATAACTATCTAATTCATTTACATTTTAACTTACCTTGGCTGCTTTCACTCTGAGTGTCTGCTTTTCTTTTTCTTCCTCTTGAAGGTTCAGACTGTTTTTTCTCTGGAGTCTATAAAGAACAACAAAAAAACCCCGCAATCCAACAGCAGCTCTTTTTATTTTATTATTGTGAAACAGATTTAAATCCTCATTCATAAAACATAATTTCACAATTCAGCAGGGATGTAATTTCATATCTTAGTTAAAGTAGATAATATGATCTTTGGTCAATCAGATAAATACAAGCTAGAAAAGATATTTAAGAAAGTGAGAAATAATTCTCAAAAAACTTCCCAAAAGACAATTCTACACATTACTTGTTATGCAATTATACTTTTTCATCCATTCTGGCCTTTATGAACACCCAATTTGGGTTCACTTATGGCTACTTAATGAAATAAGCTGATTCCTGATGGTGTTTTCTACACATCGTCACAATATAAATACAGGTTTGGGGGCTTCAATAGGAAGCCAGTAATGTTACACATTTTTTGGAAGAGCAGAAGTCATACCAAATTAATATATACTGTAAATTTTTAGAATCTTCAGGATTAAAAAAAAAAAAAAAAGAGAGCAATTGCTCAGAATTTGAGTATCTATTCATTTGGAAAATGTTGTCATCCCCTCCCCCCTTGTATCTGTATCTCAATAAAGTCAAAGAAAAACACCAATGATAGGTGGAAAAAATACAGATATGTTAAAAATTTATTCCAGAAATATTATACATAGTTGCCTAGAAACTACAATCAGCATGCACAACACAGAACAAGAAAGGGTTCTGATCAGAAGCATCTCTAAATTATATTTGCTCTCCCTTGATCTGAAGATTCAAACCAGTTAGTCTCCCCAGTGTAAGTTAAATTCTACAGGCTGCTTTGGTTCAAGGAAAAGATACTGCAGCTGTGTGTGCATCCAGACTTCAAGCAGCCTCATAACACTAAGTGGAGAAAGCACAGAAGCCATTACATGAACTCTATTTTACAATCAAAAAAAGAAGGAAAAAAAAAATCAATGTACCCCAATATCTCTGACTAAATCTGACATCAGTGCTAAGATGCTTAATTTTTTTTATACCATCGTTTTATCATTTTACTGCATTTATCACTTTGTGCTCAAAGCATTCTTTCTCAATACAGCAAATGACATCAAAATTCAAATTTCAACCCATCACTAAAAGCATTTCAAATGTTTCAGTCCCACACGTGGATACCTTCACATGGATATCTTAAAATACAAATTTACTAAAATACAGGGTATTTTAAAATCCTTTTACAGTGCTATTGTACATGAGCAAAGCGTATAACGCAGACTCCCGGAAATGAAGTTATCTTAAGACTGTATGATTCTAAAAGCAGAAATTGTAGCTTCGAAATATTACTTTACTAATTTGCAATTACTGCCAGGTAAATAGACAACATTATCTTTCCACAAAACAAAAATGAAATTATTTAACCAAGCATTTTCATGCTGTTCTTATTTTCCATCGTTCAATTTTGCAGTTACCAGTCTCATGTAGTCAGTTTTACCTACCATATCAAGGAAAAAAGAAGTTTGAAAGCTAATTAATGACTCAACATTTAAGATTCCCACCACCAAAATCAGTTTCCAACTGCAGTGACCTATGTCTTGTATTTAAAAAACAGACATTTAAAGAGGTTTATAGTTTTCAAACTGAAACTCAAATAATTCATGAATGTCTATTTCCTTAAGCTCCTCTCATTTCTTTCAGTGTTACATTTAACTTTCCAAAGTGAGAAGTATTAGCACACTAATGAGGTTATTAATGAGGTTACTCAACAAGGTCACGTTCACCTTTTCCAAGTATAATATTCACATGGCAATGTACAGTGTACATCAATCACTAGAAAATTATCTCCAAAATTCTTTCTAATGAATGGAACCATACGAATCACAAGAAACTGATGACTAATGGGGCTGAGAAGTATCCTCCTGATAAATGAAGATTGAAGCTGCTTTCAGTCACTTCATACATACAGACAAGACTTAGATTAAAATCCCGCTATTTCATAAGCAACACAAAATAGATTTGAAGTCATCCAAAGTTAGATTGTAAAGCTATTTAAAGTTATCCACAACATAGCATATTAGCAGAGCCTCCTACATTACAGTCTTGATCCCAGTTTACCCCTCAATTTTGATGTGCTTCCCGAGTCTTCTCTTCACATTTATAGTTTTAAATCTTGGCTTTTCACATCCTCTTTTACAAAATGAACACTTCTAGGTACTATTCTTAATCAGTTTATCTCCCGAAAAAAACCACCACCAACCCTCAGATAAGTATTTGTATATATTTTATGTACAGGTAAATAGTTTCTACGATTATTTTGGAAATGGTAAAAGCCTAACTCCATAAGTTATTTTTGCAGAGAAAAAAAAATTAAAATCGTGTAATAAAATAAAAGTTTTTATTTTCTGTTTCTCAACACTTAAATCTCCACTACGCTTAATAGTAATGATTTTTTTTGTTAATGTTTTTCATATGCATACTGAATGAGTTTCCACAATTACTTTATTCTAAATCCTACCCTCTCCCCAAAGCTTTACAACTACAGCAAACAAATAGAGCAGTGCTGTTTTCCTCTGCAACACATTATAAATTCCAATTAGATCAAACCTTTAGTTACTTCTGAAGTTACGCTTATAATGAGGGTTCTGTAGCACTGGGAACCGCAGCAACTAAACAGCTACAAGCAAGCAGACCAAAACATTTAAACAACTAATCAAACTGGACAAATCAAGCCCCACACAAAGCTGTCCTTCTTTAAATAATTCATTATCTACAGAGAATAGAAAACACTAGCTATAAATAAAAGAATGCATTTCTAACCGAAACAAGGAGGAGTAATCTACTTTAATAAGGAATGGTGGGGAAGGCCAAAATACTGGAAGACTACCAGAAGCACTCTTTCACAATCTGAGTTAGGTAAATCCTAAACTGGCTACAAGTAGCTAATACATACTCAAATTAAGACTTATGTACCACAGCAACAAAGCATTTGATAAAATAAAAATAACATACATATTTAAAATAAACTGTAATACAGGTTCGATATTAAGATTGAACACCCAGCTAATGTTTATTGCACACGATGCTGAGCTGAATCCAGATTAAAGCCTGGAAACCTATGTGAAGTATCTCAATTAAAACTATTATTCAGGTAAGTTGCCCCTATTCATACATCCATCAGACAGGAAGAAAAAGACTACAGCTCTAATATCTGTAAAGTCTGCAATCCCATTTTCACAAAGTAAAAAATGAAAATTTCACACCAGAAAAACAAAAAGGGGGGGTGTGGGTGTGGGGGGTGTGCGCGTGAAACCTGCCTTGTTTTGAAAACTGCGAAAGATATGTTTTTGTTAAAGTGTCACTTAGTGATGAAAGCACAGAATCATGACATCAATGTACCATCACAATTTAATTGGAAACTGACATAAAAAAAATTTCAATGATTCTGAAGTTATGTCTACTTTTTTTTTCCTCACAAAATCTACTGAAATACAACAGTTTTCTGTCAATATCAAATGATGGCACTGCTTCCCATATGAGTAAGTATTTGTATTTCTGCACTACCATCCACAAAAGAAATTCTCTAAAAGTGTACTTTTCATAGGATTACAGCATATAAGTAACCAGATGTTAGTTTAAGAACAAAACGAAAAACTTATTAGCATATTTGGTACTACTATATAGTATTCACTATATTTTTAGTGAATACAACTGACAACTTCTGAAAATGGGTCAAGAGACTGTATTTCCTTATTCAATGTCATTAAGAATCACCTTTCAGAAAACACAGAAGAAACTGTGCTGGGACTTCAGAAAAAAACAATTTCTATTTCAGAATCCAAGTTTTAAAATTTTTTTTTATATAATAATTAATTTATAAGGTAACAATCTTGGGAACCAACTAAACTCACTTGCTGGTCAGCCCACTATAAAGCAAACATCAGACACTGTCTCGTAGTGACCAGGTGAATGAACAATTAGGCACCAAAATAAAGCTTTAACATGTGAAAATAACGTTGAACGCACATTCCAAACAACTCTCCCTCTGGCATGGACCATACACCAAGACAGTTCTAGTCTGGGCTAGAAATACGCTCTTGCTTACAATGGGTATAATCTTACCACTGAACTCTATGATGTGCACAGGCAAAACTGTCAGAGGGACTCATCGACCCCAAAATAGGTAAACTGTAAGAGCTGCATATGTGCAACTAAGTCAGTGATGGTCACTAATTGGAAAATCAGCTACTACAGGGAAGTCTGCGTGCTTTACATTGAAACTTAGTAAGAATATGAGTCCTTCTGAGAATTAAGAATTGATACTACCTAAGAAATACAGTGACATCTGCAGATGACACCTACTGTCTGACCTTTGAGTAAATCCATATTTTTAAAGGAAACATAGAAAACTGATGCAGCCAAAGACTAGTCAAAGTATATCTGTGCTGATGAAAACATTATTACTTTTTAAACAAAAGACAGCAAACTGTTCAAACATTTTCAGCTCCAAAAGCTGTATGAATCCTTACACCATGACTACACAGATAATAAAGAACCAGAAACAGCTAGTTTCATTACCAAAAATCTAAAGAAACTTTTATGATGTCATCTCGTTTTCCAAAAGATGCTATCTTTTAGTAGTGTATGCTTTTTCCTATCTAGATGGGTTATTTTGCATTTTACTTTAAAAGCTTCTATAGAAAATCAAGCATCGGTGGAATATAAAATTAGGACTTGTTAGCATTAAAATATTGAATTAATAATGAATCTGGCCCATACACTTACCTCTGATTCTTTATCACTTAAAGATCCCAAGCTTCCGAAACTGTGATTTGAACTTTCGTTATTTGTTGAGGCCTACCAAGACAAATAAAACACTAAACATTGTATACAGATTTATAAACCAGCTAATCCACTTATCACCCACAGTTATAACAAGTAACAGTAATAAAATTCCATGATGGCAAGGAAAAATTAACTATAGAGCAGTTGTGACTTGCAAGAGGGATAAGAAGTTTAATAGGTGGATGTCTTGACAGGGCACAGTAAATTCTGTATTTTGATTGTTTTTAAGCCAAGTAAAACTCTAGAACATTCAAAAATATCTCAGTCTTATTTGGGAAATGCAAAACACCTAATGAAAACCCCTACCAAACGATTCCATAGAATGGGCTAAGAAGCCAATACTGCTGTAAGTGCTAGAGACTACAAAAAAATTTCATTCTTCAAAGAAAAAGAGGGTTTAATTTTCTCCACGACAAATATTAGGCTATTGCAGAGATTTTCCTAAAATCTATTCAGTGACAGAAAATTACAACCTACTGACAGTATTATTCTACATTCTTAAAACAAACCATTTTCCCCAAAGTAAAAAGTTTAGACTAATAAGAAAAAAAAAAAAGATAAAAATTGTGAAATAGTCTCAAGTTACAACATTTATTTAGAATTTTTCTAAGGCTGATTTATTCAGCTATCTTTTGAACACAGAATGGCAACAAGGACATTTTATTGAAAAAACCTGTTCCACATTCACATAAGAGAAAATTCCAACATCAGTTGAGCTTCTTTTTATTAAAAGAAAAAATCTTATACTGCTGGATTATTCTCTTCCCTATAGGAAGGAAGAACAAATACTCTGAAGTGAAACAACAACTAGTTCCAAGCAAACACTGTTTGCTTCAAAGCATTAAATTCCAGCACTGCCTCAGTTTGCAGGACAACACTAATCTGTGACATCTGAGTATCAAGATCATCTCTGAATTAAACTTTCTGGAGAAATGTGAACTAAACCCACAAAATTTCTATGTGGGTCCCCCCAGGCGGTCTCTAGTATGACAATGCCTTAATGTAATTCTTCCTTGTGAGGTCTCAGTTTCTGGTTAATGGAGTCAGCTAAGACAATAATCTCAGTAACCTATTTCCAAATTTCCATATTTCCACCCCTGCTTGCTGAAAAAGCTTGAAGATTATGGGCTTTCCTCACACCACACACCCCCCAACAATTCCAAAACTCTTCAGTAGGTAAGGGTAGGCTTTCAAAATAGCAGTCCCAATAAATAAGAGTCCATCTCAGTTTAATTATTAGAAGAATAATGACCTAGAATGTTTCAAAAAATAACCAGTAAGTGTGGCTGCAACCTCTGTATTGTGTTGCTAGGTTAGGAAAATGAGAATCTGGTACATGTTGATTTGGGTATGTATAAGAAGAGGAAGTTTTCTCATTTTTGCCTTCATACATCACATTTTCCCAGTTTCCTCTGTACATCAGATCAAAATGGTTTTAACATTATTTTTATTAAAAAAATCAGGTAAGTCTCTCTCAACAACCCCCAAAAAGACGAAAGATTACATTAAAAAAAAAAAAAGCCATGACACTTCATGTTGTCTGCTTGGATACACTGAACGGTCTGAAATAAATATAAATAAAACAGATATAACTGCCATCTTACTGATGGTGGGATAAATCACAGGACTAGACATCGGTATGCCCCTCTACCTCCCTACCTCTCAAACCCAAACAAAAAGTAACCAGGAAAAGGAGGAGATATTGCACTGAATACTGAAGGTAATTTATTGAATATTCCTGGTCAAAGGTAAGAACAACAGTGTCTTAGATGAGATTTGCATAAATCAGAAGACAGCAGTAGTAACACATCCTGCAAACAATTATCAAAGCAGTTGGGAGTATTTATCAAAAAAATCACTTTATCCAGCTAGCCATTTGGAAACCAACTGCATGAGATACAATTATGTGTTCAAACAGATCTTGGAATGAATCAGGGACAAGAAATATATGTTTTACATAAGAGTGAAAAAGGAAATCAGCTGTTTTTGTTTGGGTTTATGCTTTGTTTTGTTTTCCTAGCTAATTTGGATGAACAAGCTTAGAACCTTGAAGTGGAATGTAATTTGGGTAAAAGCGACATCAACTGAACAGACAACAAAAAAGCACTACAACAGATTTATAGAAATGATAAGCAGCAACTCAGAGGGGATCAAAATTTAAAGAAAAGGAACCCTAAGAAACTTGATAATTACTTAGAAACAAGAAAAAAGTAGCTACACACGTAGCTCTGAGGAGGAAAAATTTCCAATGAGGCAAGGGACCAACACAGCTGTATCAAAAACTAATAGAAGAGTTTATAAATACACTAGAAGTTAAATGAGGTTAAAAGAAGGTACAGATCTAGGCATGAAAAAGAAAAAATACTCATTTGAATTATAAGCAATTACCTGAGCAATTATAAGTAGCTAATAAATTAGGGGAGTAAGTAGTACTAGAGAAGCCAAGGCAAAACCAAAGATGGGCCAGAATTACTGGGGTTGTCTCTATCTAATTTTAAACATAAGATATATATTTTCGTATACATTTTTGCAGTCCTAATTAGAAGACGATGAAATAAGAAAACAACAGTGCAACAACCACACTGTGTCAATCCAAAGTGATTCCTTCCCCTGACCAATTAACTCACTTCTTGGTTAAGATGGTTGCAACAGAAGTGATACGTCACCTTTTTTACAGCTTTGTGACAGTTACCTTCCTATCACTCACAAAAACAATAAAGAAGATACGATGCAATATCACAAAGCACTAATTTCAATTCTCTATAGTTTGTTAGCAGTCACCAATGCGTCACACGTCTCCAGAAATTTCATCACCTGCTATCAGACAGTATTTTGTTCTGTAATCTAGACTGGTAATTAAAATGTGGATTAGGAAGCGAAAAGTATTAACCAAGTTTGTGGAAAATACTTGAAATATGAGGGCACTGCAAACACTTTGGAAACAGAATTCACAAGTATTTTGGTCATGGAGGAAATGTGCCCAAAAATTAGCATTATATCCGTTTAACATCAGTTTATTAAGTGCTACGCTTGGTGACAAACATTTGAATGCACAAATACAAAAATGGAGTACCTCTGGCTAGGCAACAGTATCGCAGAGATCAGTCTTGGAAGCTGAAGCTACTAGCCTGAACAGAATTTGTAAGAAAGCAAATGTATTTGCAGATTTATCAACTTAAGGATAATATATGACATATGGAAGGAAATTAAGCCCTGCCGTTCAATGTTCACATATTTTTTCCCCTCAAGTGTTGCATCCTGGTTTAGATAATAACAGAGTGCAGAAAGTCTACAATGGAAGCAGGTAAAATTGATAAGTGAAAAATTGAAAAAATTTGGCTTTTTTAATCTAGATATAGTAATCATGAAACAAGTTTAATCTTAAAAACAGAGGTCACACCAGACTCCCTGTGTCTATTTCAAGACAAACTGTAAGTAGTTGGCCATCTGCAGAAGGGACAAATCCACTTAAATGCTGGGAAATACTTCCATCTCTGATCACATGTGTAAAACCACAAGAGTCTTTATAAGCCCATTCTTTTGTGTTTTCAAGAACAATTCAACGTCCATGTCACAGACAGGTTCAGGATGAACAATCCTATCTCAACGCAAAATAACAGACTAACAACGATTTTCCAGAGAGCCGCTTCCAACCCAGTACATTTGCAAGCAAATCACATGGGCAGTATACAAGTGAGACAGAGTGAGATAAATTAGTATTTCAAAGGTGGTAGATCTGGATGACTGCTCTTAGAACTTACTTTAGCTCCAACACTGCAACTTCCAGTACTCCCAGTGCTTCCACTTACTACTCCTGTAAATCTTGCCTCTAACAATTCTTGTCTTCTTGGGTCCAGGCTATGAAGCTCATCCATCGCTCCTAAAAAAGATAAATTCATTAATTATACTCCCTAATATGTGCAGCGTAGTATTTTACAAACAAGCCAAACATACCACTGGCCTATGCAAAGAAAGGATTTATACCCTCAATTTGACAATGATTCATAATCTGTTACCTAATAACAAATGCACTCAACAAATTCCAGAAATTTTGGGGAAAGCTCTCTGTATCTGAATAGCCTTGTCAATTTTTGTGAAAACTAGAACTTGCTAGAGGCGTGTAAGAGACACGGAGTCTGCAGCATGCAATACGCCAACCAGGCAATTATTTATAGATTTATAGAAACTAGCTGACAGAAGCAAAATACTTTCCAGCATAAAACCTCCCTATTCTGCAATCCGCTTGGTTTCCATCTTACTTGTTTAGGCTACGAACGTATCAATGTCCGAGACAGAGAAGTAAGAATCATAGGAAAAAAAGGAAAATCAGAAGGTAGATCATAGTCCCCAAGATGTGCAAGGGAAGGGCAGAGAAGCAAGGAGCAGGATCAGCAGTAGGAAAGGAGCCCAGAGTAAGAGAGACCCTTGCACCGGTGGTGCCTCCAACAGAGCCCTGCTAAACAGGGTAAAGCACTGCTGCTGGCATAGGCAGGGAAAGTAAGGTGGAAGGAAATGGAGGAACAAAAGGAGTTTCTGATGAGCTCAGCCTACATGAGTGGGCTGCAACATGATGTGCAGCTTTCTAATTTGTATTTAAATCACTTACGGCTGTTTAATGAGTTTGAAAGATGATCTAGACAACCAGCCTTCCGTATTTACACAAACTGGGTTCTTTGTTTTTATCTTTTTCACTACTTGAGCATTCAGTTTATCTTCAGTTGGAAACATTTCAGTTGCTTTATTTTAAATAGTAAGATATTTAATGCCAAAGTCTTTATGCACTATTTTAACAGCATATCCCTCAAGTATCATATAAAATGATATAGCCTCATTTTTTTAAACTAAGACACAACTTACCACGTTTGTGCTTTTCAATCCCACAAGACAACAGAGCAGTCCAGAAGGGACTGCAAGTAATAAACTACGCATATTCAAATGGTGAAATGAAAAAACGCTTTTGCAATTCCCTGTTCATGAAAACTAGTTTGCAAAGTTTAGGCACTCCTATTAACTTCTACACACCAGCTAAGCATCCTGACAACCAAGGCATCAGTGTAGCTTTCCTCACCATTAGTAAGACACGAGACACACTATTATATGGCTCTTGGGTATCTCACGAGCCTTTAACATTCAAGAACTAGACAGAAATTTTCGTACCGCACAGTTTGGCCACTGTTGGCCATGCAGCTAACCCTCCTGGTAAAGAAAGCACTGTTTCTGCTATTTGGCTAATTCAAGCTGCCCTTGTTCCTGTGGGAAGGCAAATGATGGCAAGTGTGGTGTCAGTGCTCCTCTACCACAGAGCCCGATACCCAGACCTCCTCTGACGGAAAAAAACCCAACACCATAAGAAAAATGGTTGTGAAGAAGACATTTGGGAAATGTGGTGTTGGCAGAGCCTTCTTCTGAAAAAATCAAGTTGCAAGAAGCGGGTGAGGATACCACATTTTGTTTCTGGAGGGGTGAGTTTACCCAAACACAACCACATACGGAGCTGGAGGTCTCTTTTCCAGCAACACAGGGGAATTACCCAGTCTGAAACTGCAGCTGGCTTATTATCAGCAGTTGTACTTCCCTAGTAAAAATTCCTTCAATTTCTACGTATTTTGGATTGTAAGCTCTCCAGGGTAAAGACTCTTTTACCACATGTATGCACAGTGCAGAACAATCAGAAATCCTCTTTAAACTCTTGCTTCCTAAAATACGATCATGTACTGCTTCCAAGAGTTTCAGAAAGAAATTGTACACTTCTACGCACAAAAAAAAATTTAGATTTACACATTGTTCAATAAGGCTTTAAAAAAAAAAACCAAACAACAACAACAACAAAAAAAACACCACAAACCAAAAAGAACAGATGTGTACAGCATACCTTTGCTAGCATAGATGCAATCTATACCTTAGTGGGAAAGTATTGCTCTGGAAGAACCCAAGAAACTAATCACGTCAGATTCATCAGGCGAGTTTAAATGATTGTTTTGCTTCCTAACAGTGAAAGTGTATGCCACTCTGAAATAACCAATTTTAGTTTACCAAAGTAGCCCTTTTAATAAAGCAGAACTAGCAATATTTTAATTTATTCACCTACTTGACAGTCACTGCTCACAAAGTTCAGAGCTTATTTAAAATCACTGACATAATTCTAGCAATTACAAACCACATGTATATTACAGAAACAGATACGACCATATCCTGTATTGTTTATTTTATGAAATATGGGCAAGCAATGATCACTGGGGATAGCTAAGGCTCATTCAAAGAGCTGCAGGGTAAAATTGCTACTGCAGCACAGTATCTAGACACTAATGCACTAAATAGATCAGCATCCCTGGGTTACCTTAACAGTCACAATGGCAATTTAGCAGGTACAGGAGCAGTCCACAGTACAGATGAAATCCAGCCCCTCATTTTTTTTTCTGCTCAGGTTTTAGAGCCTAGACATGCTAATGAATACACTGTATTCTCTTCATTATTTCTGCTGGAGTGTTTTTTTGTTATTGTGTTTGGGGTTTTTAGTTTGGTTTTGTTATTGTTGTTAAATATCCAGAACTAAAAAGCAACACACAATCAACACATACACTGTCTGCCATCCTTGTGATCCGAAGGACAAGACAGAAAAGCTGGATTCAAACTTTCTTTCAACACAGAGCAAATCCTAGGAAGAGCTATTAAACTGCCTTCCTCATTCACGAAGTAATTTAAAATACACCATTCACTCCCAGACACACAGCTGTTTTTTCCAGAACACGCAGTTCTGTACAATCCTTCAGTTCTCAGAACAAGTTACCTACTTTTAAAGGTTGTGAAACCTTTAAGGCACTTCATGTTAGGCACAAAAATTATTTTTTTTTAAACACCAGACTTTATAAATTCTCCTGCTCACAGACCACCTTGCTGCTCACAGGATCAACATAACTTAAGAGTTTTGAAAATATGCCCAGACTTCTTACTTGAACTAACCTCATTCCTACCCCTGAAAGCCAGCTCACTAACCCAAAGGACACATGATCATGTTACACTAGTGCTTACAGCATATTTACAGTAACATCAAATGAAAAATTGGCATTGCAACAGCCCACTGCCATCCAAACTTCTATCTTCCAAAGAGAACACCTGAAGGATTACCAGAAACTCACAGAAGAGCCCTAAAAATCTACTTTATTTCTTGTAATCACTACAGATTTTGGACTGCTGCTTCTAGTAATTTTTTTAAAAAGTTACCAACGCTACCTAGCTCTTGTATTTTTTTGGGGAGTGGTGGTATCTTCCACATTAATTTATCTTTCAGAACCACATACAGCCTCTCCTCTAAAAACTAATACAAAATACTGATTTCTTGTTCTGAAAAAGACACTTTTTGCAATAATGCTTTTGAAAAGAACTCCAAAATCCTCTGAGAATTTGTTAAGCAATGGGTTATGTCAAAATTCAAAGTTATAAATTCAGAGAAGCAGTTTATGGGCTTTTTCATGCCATTCTGTAAAATCAATTATACCATATTCTACCGTAGCAAAACAGAGATGTAAGGAATCAGGGGAGTCTCCATGGTAGTTTGAATTTTTCAGAACAGGTGAAGTCCAAATACACCTGCACCCAAAGGCCCACACCTCCAAATACAAAAATACTTGTGAAAGATCCAGTTATTTAACTAAATACTTGTTCATACCTCAGTAAAATTGACATTTTCAGAGAAAAAGTTAGGCAGAGAGTTGCACCTGCAAGTCTTCACCTCCTAAAACTGGATTTTTTGGGATATACAAATACAATGATCGCTATCTCAAACACTGCTAAACTACAGAGCAGCGTTGCAGACCCAAACACAAAGGCCTGACAGATCAGACATGTTTTTCTTTTCCACTAAATATGGAATCAAGCTCCAAGACTCAATCTTTATCTTCAACTCTCTTATTACCCTGAATAGACTCTTGTTATCTGGCAATCAATTACAGCTTCAAGATGAAGAAAGATCAACAGTTTCACACATTGTCAGCTTTCTACAATGAAGATAAAGTTCATTATGCAGAAGCCAGATTCTTCTTAGAACAACCACCCAGATTAGATTGGGGCCCCCTTCTCCTGAATTAAAGACCAGCACAAACCACCTTTCACTTAAATGAAAGGCATACTGGCTTGGTCTGGTTTCTTTAACAGACTTATATGCATATAGCTTTTAATACCAAAGCAAAATACTTCAACACAGAGACCTATCTGTTGAAAAGAAGACAGTTCAACAATAGCCCAAATGTAAATTGAATTTCCCAATGTGCTCCTAGTAGGCACTCAGATTTTATGGTAACACACATGGTATGAGAATCATGTCCAACATAATTTTAGGAACACTTAGCATTAACACTAATATTACTACCACACAGCCTCTTCACTGACAGTAGCATCCTTTAGACTAGTATCTGCTAAAAGGGTAAGGGGTGGGAAAAGAAGAGGGGGGAGACAAAAGGCAAAAAAAGCAGCCTGGAAAGTAGCTCCAGCCCCACCCCCCCCTTAAAGAAAAGTCCTGTAAAGGTATCAAACAATCTTTGAAGTTATGAACACCAGTACTCTAAGACTCTAATCATTCCAAGTACAGGAAGCACTGTTTAACAGCACTGCAATACAACCCCTAAAGTCCTAAAGTAACAAGTTTTTTTCAATTTGGAATATCCTAAATATGCATTTATCCCATTATGCTGATGCTCTAATAATTTTGCTTCATAACAACTGAGTATGACAGCTCTAGAATACAGGTGTAGCAGCAGATAAAAGGAAAGCTTTAAAGTATCAAATGCAAAACACACTACAGAAAATTACTAAAAATACGGATTTTAAAATTCTTAAGCAGTCTCCTAACAAAAAAGCCCGGACAACTTCTTTTCTTTCACCAACATGAAGATGCATCTTGTCTCCGGATCCATGTGTGTTTCTTTTTATGTGAGATACTCTCTTGTCTCATTTGCAAAAAAAAAATAATAATAAATAAAAGGGGGGGACGGGGAAAAAACCCACCACACCACCCAAAAACCCACTCCCAAAACCAAACCAGCCAAACCATGCACTCATGCACTCAAATTCAATCTTCTTTCTTTCTTTCTGAAACTCGAATTTCGTTATTGCAGAACCAACCAGAAAGGACTTTTTCATTCTCCAGGAAAATAAGGTAATAAAGCTAACATTTCTGCCTCCAGGAAAACAGAACTATTTGGTAACAAACTATTTTGTAGTTAGGTAAACACTAGCAAGTCATCGTCATGTTGACCAAGGATTCTTCCTATTAATAGTAAAACTTTCTATTTATTACAGCTTATACTTTACATATGCTTCAGTACCTTATAAAGCCAATGGGGAATAAAGTAACCCAGAAGAAGCTGTCAGTGAAGGAACATGCAGAGCTCTAAAACACAAGTCTAATCAAGTGAAAAAGCATAGCAAACAAAATCACAGTAAAGCATCAAACTGTTTGGAGTGAATGCAAATTTCCTCATTTTTAAATCAGAAAAAATGACACCTGTTATATTTAATATAGAACATTTGGGCTGTGAGATTGAGAAATGAATCAAAACACAAAGTTGACCTGTACTGCTAAACCATGTCTTGATCTTCCACAGCATGTTTTGAGGAATCACAGAAAACAGAATTGGAAACAGCCTTGAAAACTACTAATGTGCTAACAAAACAAGTTGGGATGCTAGTATGATGGCATAAAGCCAGGCAGCAGTGATTTGAGAAGAGTTCAGTTCCAAGAGAACAGCAAAAACACAGCCCACCCTTAGCAGAAGGCTTTGAAATGCATCACCATCCGACGTGAGTGACAAACCTCAGGCCACAGTCATGCAGTACTGGGGCCTCAAAAGTCAAGAAGATCCTGCTCAACCTAAATCAGCCGTTAACAGGGCAGACAGCAGCAAGATACAATCTCTGAGATTTAAACTAAAACAAACAAACAAAAAATCCCCAAACTGTATTTACCTCCTAAAAACAGCTGCGTAACCAAAACCTAGAGGACAGGTTACCAAGGCCCCCAGCGTTTCAGCTCTTTCAAAATACTTAACAGAATAACAACTGCTACAGATTACCCATGACAACGTTTAACCTGGAAATTTAGAAATGCTTACAATCACTGACACTCCAAGAAAGAGGATTAACTTCTTTTACAGAGGACTGTGTAGCTACTGTAACCTCCAAACAACAGGGGACATGAAAAAGTTCAGGGTACTACATTTGAGCTGAAAACCTTCACTGTAGCTGAAGTCAAACAGCAGCAGCAATAGAAAAGGGGAAAAATACATCCTGATGTTCAAGGGAAACTAACTGAAAAGATCTTAAGTGGTAAGAAACTCCCAATGAGAGACAGAGAGATCTAAGCCCAGTCAGGAAAGAACAGAATCCATTTAATTAATAAGAGTAATTTTAAATGTGCAGTGAAAATACAACGTGTCTCAGTCCCTGAGCCAGGAACACTGACGCATATAACACAAAGAAGTATAAAAACAGTATTTCTCACTGAAGTTATCTTTTAGGCACTTCTATTCCCTAACAAATACATCCCCTACCACTGCCAAGGTTCCACAGGTGAACTTAAAAATGCTTTTCTTAATAATCCAAAGAGAATTTCTATTCCACACTTAAAATGTGAAAGACTTGTGTCCGAAAGAACAGGCAGAGGGATGCAGGCAAGCGAGAGGTGACTACTGCTTACGGGAGGCTGGGGGGTGAAAGAAAGTAAGGAAAAAACTGGATAATTAGTAGGCAGACAGATCAGGCTTTAGTCTACATAAAACCTGTGGAAGGGAAACTGGCAAATTTTGTCCTAAAAAAGCAAGACTATAGTAAATTTAACAAATTGTGTAAAAAAAAAAAATCTTCCCTATAAACATCTAAGACTGCAGTTTTTGACAAGTATTATAAAATTTGCATCTGCTGATTACAATTTGTATGTCTATTGGAAGCAAAATTGTTAAAATACGAAGTAGGAAAAATAAGGCTTTTCTCACAGGAAGAAAAAAAGACCCCAATCATAACTTCTGATAGATTTCCCACGAATTAAAGAGTTGACGAGGAAGTGCGCTTTGGATAAGTTGTTGCATTACCTGGACTCTACCTTTCAACATTAGTTCTTCTGGTGCTGAAAGAACGGGAAAACATTCCCTGTGTCCCTTCTCTCCCCAAGATGCAATCTATTTCTTTTGGGAAGAATTTTTCAAAGGTGTTTTAAAACTGACTGTCGCTCACTTCTTAAAATGCTGTTGGAACGTGATTTATTTCACTTTTCACAACAGTCCGGAACTTTGATCTAAAACAGAGAAAACTTTATCTGCTGGATAGGTAAGTGATTTTCTGCAAATCATTCTGCAACAGAAGTCAAATCCTTAGCACTAAAAAAAAGGTAATAAACTTTAGACTTCATCTCTGTGCTGCCACTTTTTGGATTTCAACTGTCTGGCCAACAACCTGGAAAAGAAAATTGCATTAGAGAGCAATACGCTCCTGAGGGAACCCCTGCTAATGCCTTGAAGACAGACTTATGAATAAACCAACTGGGCCAACTCCAGATCAGCTAGGAGACATTTGTGGGTAGCAGATTAAGAACATTTAATCCATCCCGCCTTTCAGCTAGGCACCCTATTCTAAGGATCCCTTGACCATTGTGTCTCATCAGATGGCTGTAGGCAGCAGAGGCATAAGTGAATTTACAAGTCTCCTACCAATGCCTTCATTTGGCCACAAACCAACAACATATACTCATGCGTGTGGGTATATGCCACAAAGATGGGAACTCAGAATGGCTCATTCAGAGCACAGGGAGTGATTCATACAACTGAAAGGACAATAGCTCCCCAAGGGCTATTCTATTGTAATCAGGGCTGAACCAGGCACGCAACTGTGTCCAAGGCAAGTCGGTCATGCCTCCTCTGACAAGTTCCTCTACCTACCAATCTTACCCTTCGGAAGTACAACTGAATCACCTGAAAGCCGCATATGGCTCAAAAGCAATGCACAGGCCTCCTGAAGCAACCAAGAGCTCCTATTTCTGAGCGACAGCATTTTCCCTACGTATTGCATGTAAGTAACTGCACTTCCCTTCAACGTCACAGACAACAAACCCATTGCACAGGTGTAAACACAACCTGTTTCACATGCAGCAGAGCACCTAAGAAAATAACCACTGATGTAGGCAACAGAAAGGCTTGGAAAGAAGAAAAAAAGGAAAAAAAAAAAAAGACTGAGCACCTTGAAAAATTACATCCCAAACCTGAAAAATTAACCTGTATGTCTATGACAGCTTTCAAGACTGAAGTCTAACAAATAATGGTGCTGATGGCTCTGAAAGTTACTGAAGCTTTTTTGCAATATTCACTGAAACAACAGCATGCAGTGACTCATTCCAATCCCGTTCATTACTCAGAAAACTAGAGTTCACATTTAGTTTATCTGGCATGTGAGTCCTTGTAACAGGTAAGTATTTAGCCAGACTTTTCTTCACTAGCTTTTCCCACAGGAATCCTTCACCTACCAAATCTTCCCTGAAATTCCTAAGCTACTGTTTTCCCATATTAATGATAGATGTTGACAAGTATAGAATATTTAATAAGGAGAAGATACACCACAGAACAGTCAACATTGCATCTACCTATCCATTTCCCAGACTTCTAATATAACTCCACGTGCATCACGTACAGGAAATGTTAGCACAGCAAACACTGCTTCGAGCAACAGAATCACAACAAGGGCCTTCCCAAGTCTGTTGAATAATGTTTAGTGGGGAAAAGGACAAATGAAAGAACATACATTATATTACTAGTCCCTTGAAAGCTTTTTATTTTGCAGTTGCCAGCCCTCAACAGCAATCACCTCAACCAGAGAAAAACTGAATTCAACACATCAGTTCATGGGCACAGTAACAGAAACACCTGCCCAAACAGCAGAACAGTCCATTTGGAAGAATTGCCCACATGCAAAATCCCCCTTCACGTGCAGTAATCTTTTCTAGGCTCTTAAAAACAACATTGAGTTAGGTAAGATCAGAGTGTACTTCCTATGCTGAAATCCCAAGCTGCAAAATCTTTCCCACCATGAGAGCCCTCCTGTATCAATCAAACAGAAAAAACACTACAAAAAAATACTCCACAGACAAGTAACATCAGTGAATAATATCCCTTCTGGAAATGTCCTACTTCGAAAAGACTTACTCTGAACTTGTACAACTAAGATCTTAAAAATTTGTGAAAACCAGATTCCCTGAGTTGTTAGTTACAATACTACATGCAGAATGAACTTGACAAAGAACTCAGCACTCTGAAGATACACAAACCAGATGGGTGATATCCTCAACACGTTGGTTACAAGGAATGGTATCCATTCCTTCGAAACTTGTCAATACGTAATCCCAAGTGTCACATTCTCTGCTTTTTAAAAAATCTGGATTACTCACAATTGTTGTCTAGATTATTCTGAGCTGCCAAGAGTAATCAATAAGCAGGTTCTGATATGACAGAAGTATTTTGGTGGCTTTTCAACTCCACCAACTTCTAAATAGCAAACTGGCAAAACCAGAGTGAATCAAACAAGTAGGTTTGTTAGCACAGTCTTCACTGACCAGTGTACACTTCACAGCTAAAGACATTGATACATGAGAACAGGTTTATTGACCAGCTGACTCTCACTGCCCCAAGTAGTGCTTGAAGCATTTAGTCCATTGAGAATAAATGTATAAATACTGAAAAACAAATGCATCTTCAGTCAAACTCTTCTTTAATGACAGTATCTGACTTGAACATCTGCTACAGTGACAGAATAATCAGAAATACAAAGCACTCATTTAAAGTGCTTTTAATAAAGTTTTGTTCAAGATAACTGCCAGCTTTGGCGGCAGCAGCAGCATAACCAACTAATATGCCCTCCTGATGTTTCCTGTCATCTCTGATCACTGTAGTCTGTGCCTGCATAAGTGTGATCCTAACCCCTCTGAAGTCTCCCAAAAAGACTTAAACAATCACACAGTTGTAAGGACACAAGCAGAAACTTTTCTTTCTTCAGAGTTAAGAACATGTTCTGTTTAAGGAAAAACTACACTAAATGCATTGGTTTAATTGTTTTCTACCAAGTTAGAAGAAAGATTAGAAGAAAATACGATGACATTCCTTTGGGTTGCTTTAGTCTACTGGAGATCCTCGGTCAATCAAAAAGCAGAAGGGTCCTTGTCAGTGTCCCATAGGGCAGCATCAGTGTTGCTGTACTGCACTGTACTACTACTACAATTGACAGACAAATATACAATACACAGAGAAGAAGTTCATGCTTACAATCCCCCTATAAGGTAGGAAAATACCTGTTTATATTTTACAGAAAGCACCTAACGTCTTGGCCAAAGTTACAAAAGCCATCTGTGGCATAAACACTAGAAGACTGTCTTCCTAGGTAGCAAACATCTGCCTTGAACACAACATTATGTCAAGAGATATAAAAACTAATACAGCCTGGGCCGCACACACACAGGTGATGTGCTGCCTGCCTGTCTCTATCAGCTCCCTTTTCATCTCCATGTAGAGGAATCCACAGCAATTACTGTTGCTTCCAGCCAGCTCCGTACAAGGTATCCAGACAAAGACGCGAGCAAAATTTGCCCAGTTCAGCTTCATCTGCTGCAAAACCAGACACTCCCTACCCCTTTGGGGAAGAGGCAGTGAGCAGGGAGAAGCACACTGCAAGTTCATGGGTCGCTTGTTGGCGATGCTGACTAACGGGTCACAAGGTAACACCAGTTTTGTGATGCTGTCAAAAAGTGCATCACACTGAACAAAAGCTCACTACTTTCCATCCCTCTATCCATTTCAATGCTGAAAAGCACTAAAAGCCTAGAAGGAAACAAACCAGGAGTTCAAACGCTCGAGTCCACCAAATGGCTGCCCTGCAAGAATTTTAAATAGCACAGGCCTTTTGCACGTATCAAAAGCAAGCAGCAATTTCTGCTGTCTAAGGAAGGAGTGAAGAGGAAGTTGGAAGCAGAGGTCACCTACTTTAGCAGGAAAGGAACGAGCAATGCCCCTTCCCACAGGGTTTTTGGTTCTTACCCTCGCTCCTCAGAAAAAGTAAACCATGAAGAAACAAATATAAATTGTGCACCTTTTTCCCAAACAGATTTGTCTGGAAGTTACCTATAGGGTAAAAAGGTAGTCCAAAACCCCTCAACAATTTCATAGAATAAATGTATCTTATTTTTCTGAGTTATAATACCAGTCATTTGGTGTTTGAAAGCTGTGCTTGTGTCAACAGGAGTGTGTTTCAGTTCTTAATTCCTTGAACTTCCTAATCTCCTTACTTCTGTAGATCCTACTGCCATTTCTGCCCTCATGATCTTCAAAATCTCCCCAGCGCAGAGAGCCCACTGACCCTTGAGACTGAGACAAACCCTCTGCTCTCTGGAACACATCGGACATAAATCACTGCTGATCACAGGAGGTAACTCTTACCCCTTGTTCTTGCCATTACATGGCAAGGAACCTGCTACAAATAAGAATTAAACAAAAAGTCCCAAGTCTTTCCAAATACATTAATCTATTTCACTCATAACACAGTGAGTGACTATAACTTCAACTCCCATATACTTACATAAGAGGTCACAGTTTAACATCAGACACAAAAAAGCTCATTACATCGCTAAGATTAAACTGGAACAGTAAATTCACCTCTAACTGTAACAAGACACAGGAACTATTTTGGCTTTTCGACTACAGCATCTGAAGTACAAAGGTATTAACCCCAAATAACACCGTCCATTTCCTCCTTTCAAAATAACTGCATGGTGCACACAGCACAGAAAATACTGAAGATTGAAACAAAAACTTACGAGATTTAGGCTGCAGAATCACAAGCTCCCTGAGAAACCTCCACACCACCACGCAGCTCATGCAACGGGGACCCTGCCCCCCGTGCTACCTGCAGGATAGCTCACCATTTTGCTAGAGGTTAGTCTGGAGCTCAAAGAATCAGCCAACTAGATAGTGCTCCTCAGTTTTTGTGGGTGGCTTGTTTTTTTTTTTTTTAAATTTACAACTCAACCAGCAGCCTCTGAATTGACAAGTCATTCCAAGCTTCCCTGAATGGGAGAAGCAGCTCATTTCCTCCAAGTCCCTTGTAGGGAGGAGCTTCTCAGAATATGGCTCTAAATAGATAAATTTCACACACAGTGCTGACATGGTAATGACTACACCTCATTTTCCTAGGATCTTGCAGCACTGCAAGTTACAATAGGGATACAGATAGGGAAAAAATGAGACTTGTATGAAATCACAAGTGAATCAGTGAAATACCGAGTTTAGAGCTAAGGGGAAAAAATACTTTAAACTCTGTACTCATTCTTCTTACCGCACAGCTATAAAGCCTGTTGATACCAACCACATACACTAAATTCAGTTGCAACTTTGTGTACTGAACATTTTTAAAAATTCAGCACCCACCCAGTTCACAAAGAACCATCCTACATAATTATTTGTCAGAAATTCAGTTTTCGTTTTGCTCAGCATTATCATTAAAGGAATCTGCATTACAGCCATTTCTCCTATCCGGCACTCATCGCCTAATTTTAAACCAGCTTTCTTTTCTGCTATACTATCACTTCCATTCAAGTTTTAGAAGAAAGAAAGAAGGGATTCTCATTCTCTTCAACACAGTCCCTCCCTGAGAAGTGCTCATCTTGCAGCCTGAGCTAAGAACAGACTTCATGGAACAAAGTCTGCGATCACGTATTTCATAACGTAAATGCAGCTAAAGCCCTGAGGGCAACCAGAAATTAGGAAAGGGCACAGTTATAAGTCTTTGATGTTGCAAATAGCAAAAACATAGTTCAGGTATATTTAAACATACTTCAAGACACCAGTGAAAATACTTACATGCAATTAACAAGTAGAAGCACCTGACCACTCAGCTGCATAGCACTTGCTGCCCTACAAAACTAACCACCTTTCTTCTTAGTTAAAGGATAAGGACACTACACCGGCTTCCATGGAGCACTGCGGCCATAATTCAAGCAAAACAAGTGTGATTCAAGTTCTCTTCCTCAACTGACAGGAGATAAAGCAGGACTTCTTAAAACAGCTCACACCAGAGGCAAGGGAGGACCATGACATTCCTTGGATAGCTGAAGCAGGCTTCCCAGAGCCTACTTTATAGAGCTGATTTAACAGAGAGACCAGCCAGTGCTACCAGGAGGTAGCAGCACACCTTACCAACGGCTGACAACTCACCTGGTGTGCATTTAACATGACTGCTTCCGCACTCCTGCCTCTGGGGCAAATAAACACCAAGCTAAGCACGTGCAATATTTTTTTAAAACTGAGTAAGTCTATCAGTGAATCTAGAAGGGACTAGAGGATCCAGAACTGAGCCAGGCTTACCACCATCGGTTAGAAAAGGCAGACAGTCCAAATGAGACCAGTGCATGTACAATCAGACAAGTTTAAAACCCTGATGAGTCTGCAGATGCGCAGGGGTACCTGCTGCACACGACACTCCCTCACCCCAGCAGACCCAAGGCCCACTACTTTAGCAGGCTCCTATCTCAGGGACAAAAAGTCAACTCAAGTTTAAGACGTACTAAAAGCAACTGGGGGGGGGGCAGATCTTATCAATACTTACAAATATCTAAAGGGAGGGTGCCAGGAAGATGGGTCAGGCTCTCCTCAGTGGTGTCCAGTGACAGGACAAGGAGCAATGGCCATAAACTGGTAAACAGAAGGTTAAACCTGAACATGAGGAAACACTTTTCCACTGTGAGGGTGACAGAGCACTGGGAACAGGCTGCCCAGAGAGGTGGTGGAGTCTCCTTCCCTGGGGACTTTCCAAAGCCACCTGGACTTGTTCCTGTGTGATCTGCTCTAGGTGATCCTGCTCTGGCAGGGGGATGGACCAGATGATCTCTAGAGGTCCCTTCCAACCCCTACCACTCTGTGAATCTGTGTGAACTGAATCAAAACACATCAGGAAGGAGAAAGCATCAACCACAGTTCCCAGGGAGGGGTAAAAAAAAACCCAAACCAAAAATGGTCAAGCTGGAGACTGCTGTCCTCACCCAACAGGTGCCCAGTGGGAGCCACCGCTGCTGGCAGTGCTGATGGACACTACAGGTCCCCAGGGACAGCGGCCACCGCTGATGCAGATACCGCACTGCCACAGTTAATATGTATGCATGATGAAGTCTACACACTCCTAAATATGAGGTGGCAAATACAAAGACAAATAACTGAGTACCCCATGCAGGTTTTGGTATAACTGTTAGGAAAAAATCAGTTTAGCCTCTAATGAAACCCACTTACATCCCTAAGAGCTATCCACACTATCTATTTTGGTAGTTACTGGAATCATGAATTCACTATTCTCACTCACTGCATTCACGTAACAAAATATCATTCTGCAAGTACTATATGCTAACATGATTATTTACCACATAAGGGAACTCATACTAAAAATGCCTTCTTTTGCCAGCAATAAGCTCTTGAACTCAGTACATTTGGATCATTCATACAACAAACCCGAGAGATTCAATGACTCAACAGATGTAACAAAAAGCAATTGTAATGAACTGCCTGGAACGTAAGAATTTCCATTATTAAAGACTGAAAAAATGCTAACAAAATCTGTCCTTTACCAAAACCCCATCATCTGAACCTTTATCCTCAACCATTTTAAAACTGGATTTCACCTTTTCTCAAGTGGTAACTAGTGGTCAAGCAGAACTTTGACACCAAAGAAAACCAGCATTCCTCTCCAGCCTTTCTAGACACAGGCACCTGTACCTGTCAACTCGTAACTGCAGGAAGCACTCACCATCGCTGCCAGCTGTACAGCAGGAGGGGTCCCGCGCAATGACATCCCACGGGACGCCAGAGGAGAGACTGTCACTACATCCTTGCAAAACCATGACACCAAGCACACCTCCAGCTGAGCGCGGGAGGTCAACGCTTGAAGGTCCAGAAGGTTCCAGCTTCTATCCCACTGACCCACACCCTTCATCAGAGATTACCCACCCTCCAGCAAAATCAACAGCGTGCACAAACGGAAGCTGAGCAGGGAGACCACGATTTGAGATGGAAAATGGCAGTTTAGGGAAGCACAGGAGCAGGGTGAGACCAGAGGTCACCCAGCATGGGTCAGGAAGGGAAACAGGCGGTGGGTGGAGGCAGGCAGAGGGACCTGGCCTAGGAGAGAGCACACACCCCCACCCAGAAAGCCAGAAAGATGGTGGCGCAACGCCAAATTCTGCAACTTCTGACAGTCACTGGTACTGTTGCCTCATCGCTCGTTTCCCTTAGAAAGATGGGACTTCAAAGCTGCAAGAACAACAAAAACTGTAAAAATAGCAGGGTTTCTCTTTTTTTTTTTTCTGTATGAACAAACTTGAAGAAATAGAGCAGCTTAAGGAAAACAGCAGGAAGGTGGTGTGAGACGCTGGCAGAGACTGGTGCCTGTTGTTTGCACTTCTCTTGAAGAGAAAAACAAGTGAAAGGCTCGGAGAGAACAGCACGTTGCGATTTAGCCAGAGAACAAATCAGGTCAACTTTCAATCACACGACACTGGGGCAAGGGGGAAAATCACTATTAAGGCCATTTACTGGAAATTATTTTCTTCTCATAGCTTCAATATTTTATTCCCAAATTAAGATGCATGTTGCAAGTATAACAAATGGGGAGAAAAATACAAGAAATATACTATTAATGTATAATGTAATACACAACCAGACTCTGCTTTTCTGTGAACTCCACATGTTTCTATTCTTCTGTTTAAAAGTGAACAGCAATATAAAAAACTGTAACTCAGGATATGGCAAAACTAGCACAATTAATCTAGCAGCCAAATTTTTGTATCACCTGCAATACTTACCAGCAGGTTTAACAAAATGACATATTTGAAAAAATGAAACATGTTTTTAAGAACTATGTAATAAGAAACAAGAGGAATAGGGAACATTTTGACTAAAATGCAGCTGAAGTTTTTGTGTAAGCTTAGCTTGTTTATGAGAATGCTATGGGGGATGAGGGGTCCTAACAGCATTACTATTTCTAACGACTAAATAGATGGCTCATGAAGACTTCACACACACACTTCGTGTATATATATCATGCATATACACACTTTTATGTAAAAGTGCCTCTTCCTTAATACTAACCACTTGAACATTCTGGATGTGACAGCATGCATCAAGCGAGGGACTGAAAGTATCTATGGATGCAGAATAGAGTATGCCATCTAACAAGGAAGCTAAGACCATGAGATTTGCCTTTAGTAGTTGGAATACTTACATTACCACTCTGAGGCATTATTAGTATCACAATAGTTTAAAAATACAATTTAAGTAGAAAGTGGTAATATGCCACCTGATTATATAAGCAGATATAAGTTGAACAGGCAATGAACTTCACAAAAAGCAATCACATACCAATGCAGTAACATGCACAGCAAAAAGTGCTTTCTGTATCTCATTTAAAAATTCTAAACCTGCGTCTTTGGGAATTACTTCTATCTGTATCCTGTAGTAACATTAAAATATGAAAATCCCACTCCTCATAATGGCTCTTCATCATACTAAATACAAACATAGTACAACAAGAATTACTCCACTTTATTCAAAGTTAAAGCTTGTAGAAAACTTAGAAGATTGCCTCTTAGGATAGTTCAGCACTGTGGATAGAACTACTGAAACTAACATGCAACACCAATATCAAAAAGTTTCTACAACAGGTACCAGAGACACATCAACCACTCCCAAACAAGCAGAAACTTACTTGCAAAAGAAAAAAAAACCAAACAAAAAATCTTAGTGACTAATACTGATAAACCTGCTCTTAATAATCTATAATCATCACCACCACAACTAAATCAAACCCAATTACCTTACGAAGATAATCGCACCACCTAGCCTACCAACACTCTTCGCACCACAGCGTAAATTCTCACTTGCCGGGACTGTATAGGATGTTGAACGCTTATCTTATAAATACCAGATGTGAACTAAGACAAAGTGTGATCACGGTCTATACCCTATAAATTCTAGTTCAAAGGGCAGCAAATGCAGGGTCAGTTGTCATCCAATATTTCTGCCATTCCCCTTCAGGTAAGAGGATATTGAGGTATTTTAAAAACGATGCAAAAGACAGGTAGGAGGAATATTATGAAAATTTAACACAAAGGATTTTTACTTTGAAAAGTTTCAAAACTTCTGGTACATTTTTCAACACAACTTTTAACAGAACAGTTAAAAACAGGTCATTATCCATCAATACTAAAAGAATTTCCCAATAAATTAAGACCAGCATAATAACCTGCAAAATGTTTTTTTACATGAACTGATACAGTATTTGCAAAAGACTAAAAAAAACCCTAAAGTTTCTATTTTTCACCATATATACAAAATATTTAAAAGAACTGCCTTCATTACAATCTAGTAAATAAGCAGTATCAACCAAAACAAGTGTCCCGTCTAAACAATTAAACATTTTTAATTATAATTCTGTATAGATTAAAATACCTGTTTCAACTGATGTTGAAAAGACTATTATTACTAATGTGTGGATTTTTTTTTTCCAACTGCTTTATAATGAATATATCAACTTATTCTCTCATCACTTTTACTCGGAATACACTAAGAAACAGCAAAGACTGCAAACCTCCCCGAGGACCCAAATAGTTAGAAAGAAGGGTTTAGGACACAGGGGAAGGGAAAAAAAGTATTGGCTGAAGTACAGCTGCGAAATTTAGGACAAAACTGTGCAACCTATGACAATACAGCATTAACTAGAAAAAAAGCCAATACTTAAGAAATACAGCTATGCAGTGTACAGGCCTGATTAGCCTAAACCACAGGAGTAAAAGAAGTAGTAGAAATCCTACATGTAGCATAATCTGAGTTCAACTCCATAAAATAAAGAGCTCCAAGAGTTCAGTGGTGGAGAAACACATCTGCTCTTAAAGCTGCGTGATCCCAAGTGCATCAGAGACTCACCTAGTGAAGACCAGGATCTAAATTATGTTCTTTCAGACTTACAAAGGTTATTAAGAGCAACTTATTTATTTTTATATTTAACATTACTTTCCAATCTGTTGCCCTTACGCATGTAGTTCAGAGGTCTTATACCAAAACTAAAATTTGCAATCCACTAGAAAGTACAGCTGCCAGAGAGAGTGCTTGAAGCATCTACAGGTTTTGAGCTCAAGGTACAGTCATAAAATTAGTTAAATACCTAAATGGTTGGGTGTATGTGACATCATACAAGGGATTTTTCTAAAAGCATCAAGATTTCCTGTTATTCCTCAAAAAAAGATATTTTCCTTCCTTTTCCACTATAGGTATAACTACATTAGAAGTCCAAAGAAAGGGGATCCAGTACTTGCCAATCTCCAAGTAATTATGGTTGGGCTTTATTTCCTGTAAAAGCATTCAAATTTCTTACCACCATCCTCACCTCTTAAAATCTTAAGTGAAGAGTGCTTTGTTCTTCAGGATGTTATAGACAAAGCACTGCAGCCTTTAAGTTTCCACCCACTTAAAACCGTACAGATATGATGAGGCAAGATACACTGCTTAATGCTCCTGCTGCCACCCCTCAGCAGATGAAGATGATCACAGGGAATACTGACCTTCTTCATGACGTTCAGTTTCACGTAGACGCGCCAGTAAATTAAGTTTCCCATTCCAAAGAGACCAGATTCCCATCACAGTTATGTAATCGTCCAACAATCCCTAGCTTTCCCTCTAAATCGTTGGAGGACACTTGTCGGCCTCAGAGCCTCTCCAGCTAATGCTAAAAGGCCTTTTGAGCACAGGGTGGATAAGTTTTTACTTGCATATTCTAAAAACACACTCCAGCGCTACACATTTAAGCTAAACTTGAAGCTGTAAGAATCTATGCTGAGGTTTGAAGTTTATGATCTATCAAATTCATGCAAGGGAATAATACATTCAAACGATATAAACTGTACTGCTGTGCTGGGCCAAAGCATCACATTGTTGGAAGCCACCATCAAGCCACCCAAATCAGAGCGCTGAAGCACTCGACCAGTTTTCACCAGCAATCGCTTCTGCATTTTCATTTGTCCAATCTCTTCAGCAGTTGGTTCATTCGGAACTTTTAAGACCAACTGACAACCTGGGAAGCAGGAAAGCCTGGCTTACTTTTCCCAGTGATGAACAAGAAGGAACTGGGTTTGATCTATTAACTCCAAATCTCGCAAGGCACAGTGACCAGAAATGACTGGCTCATCTCAAAACTACAGACAATTCTACTTAATCTGGTTTAAATGCAAAACACATTTGGATATATTTGTTTCTTCTTACGTATCTAGCTTAAATAGGATTCATTTTATTTAGCTAATAAAGTTTCCTAAAATCTGTCTAAAGCGTGGGGAATTATGTTTCTCAAACACTAAGAATCTAAGCTGTGTAACTACTTAAATGAATGCATATAGATACGTATTCTCCTGCCTTGCAAGAGGCATGATCAAATTAGACCAATTAGAATCAACTTTTCTTTAGGAAAAATAATTAAGCACAAATGCAAAATAAAATTAAAAACAATTATTTAATCAGGATTTCCTGCTTACTGATTTAAGTCATGATTAAAATTAGTAATATAATCACTCTGATTTCAGTCAATCTCTCCAGCACGGACCCACCCCTGAAGGCTCTCGCAGCCTCAGCCTTCCCCTATCAATCTTCAGCACGTCCAACCTCACTTAAGCCCTTCTGCTCTCCTCTTCCTGGACTAACTTTGACTGAGGTCAATTGAAGCTTACAAGCATTCATGTTCCTGCCACCTACTGCATCCTCCCCAGGGGAAGGCTGGTTTCCAGGATTTTTCTGCTGACATATCCCCACATTCTGCTTGGGAATGAAAGAAAGGAGTAAGACCTCTGGAAAGAAGGTGCCTGGGAAGGAAGCAGACCCTTAGCTCCTATCCCAAACAGAGCATCTAAGTAAGGATGGAGTCAAGGTGAAGGGACATGCAGGATACAGAACATCTTCTGATGCTCCCTAACCCTTCTCTACTGCTACTGAACTCGATCCTTAAGCACCAAACAAAGTGCAGTACTCATCCCTTGTTATCTTCAGCAACTATTAGATGTTTTCCGCTTGCCAACGCACCCGAGAAACTGGGTTATATTATGGTGGCCAGCTTCTGCGTAACCGCTCTCCAGTGTCCACAACTGCAGCACGGGCATTCTCAACAGAAACCCTGACCACTCCTCTTCCTCTACCCATCCTCACCTCCACTCACTCAGAGAAATGTGGCAAACCAAAAATTCCCTTGTCCTCTGCTGCAGCTGAAACACACCAAGGCCAAGAAAGAAGTTTATGAAGACAAAGCTTTTTTTTCCCCTCTTCGTGCACTTTTATGTTTTAGGGAAGCTACAGTTCAGGAAATACTCTACTGCATAAACACAATTTACTAGCTTCCAACAGTTTCTTGTGTAAAAAATTCAGCATGGTGGCAAGTAATTCACTATGGGGCTAATCTAGTCGGTACTACTTCAAAACATCACCTTATATCAAGAACACAGAAAGCATAAAGGATTATTTAAACCTGTCAAATTTCCATAATATCCATTCTTCAGGTATCGACCTAACTCTGACTGTGATGCACATATATACAGTAGCCTTCCCAGGAGTCCCGTATTTTGCTATGATGTAAGATTACCAGGCTCTAAGAAAATCCAAAGAAATGTTGACTAATTGCAGACCAGAGTTTACAAAGAAGCAAGTTTATGTCAACTTGCTAAAGGAAAAAAATTTACTTACTAAAAGACAAAGCAAACAAGAAAAAACATAGAGGGGGGGAAAAAGAGTGAGAAGTAACAAGCTCCTTATTTGAATGCAGATAATAATAAATAAATACAGCCTGTCCTTAAAGATATCGATTCTCTCTCCATTTAAAATGGAATAGGTTAATGGGAAATTCCATTCTAGGCAAATTAAAACAGAATTAAAACAAAACAATCACCCAAGTACTAATTTTCTCTATTCTCTGCAGCACTTGTCTTTTAGAAATCAGATTCAAACAAGGGCTCATATTAAAAAAAAAGGTCGTCTGTTCCTATTTCTCATTTGGGTGTGCTATAAAATCTCTTAAGAATTTGGCATAAGCATCATCTCACTGTGAGAAACACATCTGCAACAAAACCAGCAATAATCACAAGCTAGAATCTGTCCGTATCAGTGGAACATAAAGTCTTACACAACACCTGCTCATGCTACAGCCGGCCTAAGTAATCTTTTATGATTGCTGTGCTCATCCTAAGTAAAAATATACTATCATCTTTAAACACAAAGTGTTCCCATTCTTCTCTGCTCCCACGTAAAACAGCTAATTCCCAATCTGCAGTTGAATGATAAACCCCAAGAAACTCACTAAGAACTTAGTGGTTAAGCAAATAAAACAGCTGACTTCTTACACCACAGGTAAACAACATTAAAACACAACCCTGGAATTTTTAATAACATCAGGTAGCATCCATGGATCAACAGATTATATGTACCACATGTGCTACATACATACAACATACGTGCTACCCCACACCTAGAAACATTTTCTAGAATGGAAACTGAAGGAGGAAATAAACTGTACCTTTATGCTCAGACAAATACCATCACAATTTAGGTAACAGTAGGTACAAATACATATATTTATCAGCTTAAAAAGGTCACCAACCAAATTTGCTACACCTACAACATTAGTTCTTCAAAGAGCATCAAATACAAGTAATGAGTTTATTTACCATTTTGGCATAACACATTAATTTGGGCTCAAATTTGAAAACTGAAATTCACATTCTTGTCACCATAATTCAAAGTTGTATTTGGCATTCTGTTTTGCTTTTAGTAAAGTGTTCAAAGCCAAAAGCATGTGCAAAAAGTAACTTGCAAAGCATCGTGCTCGACCACCAGACACTGCGGCACAGCCCCCAACCTCAAAGGAGAGGCGATTCCAAAACACCCTCATGCATCTCCCAAACTCTCTTCTGTCCCTCTGCCTTGTCTGCAATGGCCTGAACATCCCCCATTTACAAACCAGCCCTTTCCAGCTATGTGCTTTGGTCTTTTTACTTACACACATCAAGCACTCAAAAGAAACTTCAAACATGAAGTTGAGTGATGGCAACGATGTGAGTTGTGGCACAAGATTTAGCCACACAATCACGTACTGTATGTAAAATAATACTGCGTAACAGCCCTCTTAAATTCCTGATAGCATCTACTGCAGAGCTTTTGAATGAGTGACCACATACCCCACACATAAACTGTTGGCTGAAATGCAAAGAAGAGACAGTTCTGGTACCATAAAAGCATATAGATACAGTTGCATTCAAGTCCCACCCCAGTCCTTTCATTTTAAAGCCTTAAAACAAATTCAAAGCCACAGAGGTAAGCCATGATGCCATGATGGTAAGTCAAGATATAGGAGAAGATAACAATCAATGAAAACTATTGTTGCAATGCTGTAGTGCATTTCAAAAAAGACTGATTATTTTCTTTACTTGCACCCATATTCCCCAAATAGTCCCTTTTTGCTACTGACAAGGCACTGCATTTTTTTAAAATAACTTAGTGCAATAGTTAGATGTACCAGGGCTTTTCTTTTTGCTGTCTCCTCATTTGAGCTTCAGAGAACTTCCTAAATCAGGGTGCTGGGGGTTTCTGATCTTAATAAATCAAAACCTTTAAAAGACCATATGAGAGATGTGGGGTCATGCCAGACTTCCACAGGGAACCACAGGTAAGGTCGGATGAAGCACAGCACACATGGTACGCTCAGTAAGGGCCTGCACATCCGAAGGCAACATGGGCCTAACTGTCACAGAAGCCAACCAAAGGGATTTGAATCCTCTGATACAAAGGCCAGGCTACAAGCTCAGCCCAAGCGCCGAATGCACCGTACCCAGAAATATCACCCTCCCAGAACTGGCACATGCATCAGCAGCGTCACCGCTCCGACACAGTATGGGCCGGCAGCCCCGTGCACTGCTCCAAAGCCCATAACCGCTGTTAACATCACAAGTTGAGAATCGATGGGAGCACAAACTCCTATAAATACATTGCACTGCAAATACTGCACACTTACTAGTTCGATCTCACAGCATTCTTTCATATATATATAAGCTGATGTCTATGACCAACCTGACATGCATCTATTTCAGGGCCTACTGCTTTCAGGCAAACCACTGTAAAATGCACACACAGAGAGGTGTGCTGATAACAGCTGACGAGCACGAACGCAAAACATAAACCCGAGCATGACCAACAGCTTATGCTGATTCTCCAACACAAGTACCTAGTAAGGATGCACAATTATCACGACGCAGGAGAAACACCGTACAAACAGCGCGTTACAGCACCACGCACATGCCGGGGTTAAGATTACTCTGCAACCCCTGAATCTGTACTAGAGGATGTAAATTAGAGTACCCAGAAAAATCCAATGGCCTGAGTCGTAAGAAAGAAAAAAAGTAAAAAGCAGCAGCATCGTGTTAAAAATTAATTTCATAAAAAAATGTTTTTCCTTGCTGAAAAAGAGGCACTCAGGGAACACCATTTTTCTTTAAAATAAATAGGTAAGTGGTGCTGCAATAGTAATTTTGTTGCTTGTATGCCATGCATCTGAAATACATCCAAAAATACCGCCCGCATACACCCTACGTGAATATATATGCACGCATATTCATAGCAAGCGTTGGCAACACCGAAGAAACCTACTCTTGATAAACTTAAACTATGTATTTGGCTGGTGGTTGTGGTTTTTCCAAGAGCTTCAGTTTCGCTGAGAAGATCGGCACAAAATGCCTGCCACTTTACTCAGCATCTTTAACATATACCGTAATTCCTTTCCAGGTATTTTCTAGAGCGTTTCATGTCAATCTACCTGCAGGAGCGTGTGCAGAAGTGACACAGAGTGATACAAGTCTGACAACTACTGGCGTGGAAAATGGAGAAACACGAACTGCGTTACATGTTTTCAGGATGTCGAAGCCCTGTTACCAAGTCCTTACATACATCGATAAAAAAAAAAAACAAAAACCCAACCCCAAAGCAATAAAGCAGCTACAGGAAGACTTGAAAAACAAAGACTCCCCATTTTCGGTATTACTTCTATTTTAAGTTAGCAAGTTTCCTGCTCGGGCGATGACGTTTTGCAGACACTACACGGCATTCATTAAAGTGGGGCGAACTGAGTAAAATTATACAACTGCTCGGCATGCAAGTATCCGTGTATAAAAGTTCTCCTCCGCCACTAACCGGCGCCCAGCAAACAGTTATTTCAGCTAAAAGCACCGAGCAATTCACCGGCTGTATAACTGCTACATCTTGTGGCAACACATTTCAGCGCAAGGAGGAGAAGCAGACAATACCCGAAAGGGAACAGCGAAGGGACTTGTTTGCTCATAACCTTCATACAGATATTCCCTGCAAACACCCACAACACCCTGCTGTCGCTGTCGGTGTAACACAAGAGGGGAGGAGCAGGGGAGGGAGGAGAAAAACATTATCATCTAAGGCGTGATGGAGGACAGGAGAAAGTTGCAGTCATTCCGCGGCGGCCGTGAGGCGCCCTGTCACTTCGGGCCGTGCAGC
>NW_010250566.1:0-14851 GCF_000690775.1 Eurypyga helias
TAGTGATTCTATGATTCTAAGTGCTTTCCAAACTAAAATATAAAAACCGTTCCCCAAAATAGTTTCTATTCTGAAAGTATCCACTTTCAACACTTTGTTGAAACAGCCCTCCCTGTTTTCTCCCTATTGGACAAGGCAGAAACGTTAAGAACTGACAATTCGCTGTCCTTGCATCCTGAAGTGACACAATACAGTGTAATGCAGGAGGCAAAGAAATACATGAATCGGTTGCCTTGTAGAAGTGCTGGATTTTTCAGAACTTGTCTGAAGCTGGGACCATGTGGGTAACACCTTCATCTGGGATCTCTCCGCATTATTTGTCAGGAGCCCTTTTACTGTACTGTTATGATCAGCTTCCACATAGTATACTATGCTGCAAGACTGGGTAGTTTTGGACTAGTTCCAATAACTGCCTCCGTGTCTTGGATGTGAGTTTGATTTGACCTTCACTGTTGGAGCTGGAAGTTCCCTTAAGCTGTGCCTCTGGCCATGTTCATATCTGCCGACCACTAGAAAGAGCTGAGTTACTTGACACTGATCTCACACCTGAGCCTGAAAGAGGTCCATAATTCAGCTTTCCTTGTCAAAGTCCGCAGAGGTCCTGGTCTTGGTCGCTGGCCAGTTGCTCACCTCATAATCCAGGCCTGCAGAAAATGCAGTTCAGGTGGCTGCGCTCTGTTCAGATCAGCAGCTGTGGTGTGATGCCCGTCTGCATCCAGCAACTGTTCAGTGTGAAACACAGAAATAATCCTGTCAGCAAGCTTCTGTGGAAGGGTTAACCGGAGTTTGAAGCATTGTAAAACCAGATTGTTCTTGTACCTATGACTTTCAATACCAAGTTGAGTTATAAACAGTGGGTTTGGGGGCTGGTTTTTGATGGGGTTTTGAAGATATTCCTTAAGGGTGCAGATGGAAAGGTTGAAGGTGGGATGACTATTTTGTCAAACGCAGCTGTTGGCAACTGGATAGTTCTGTTCTTGTGTATGTGAATTCAATCTGGTTTGCAGGGCTTGTTTGGCTTCACTCAGTTTCCAGGGACATTAGGTGGCACAGGGTTATGTTCTCAGATGTGTACGTATAGAGTTTTAGATTAGGATGCCTCTGTGATAAGGGACCTTTATGTACTGGTGTTTCTGAAACAGGGTTGGAGGGTTTCACATTTACTGCACCAGCCTGATATTGCTTCATCAAGGAAAACTGTCTATTTGTCCTGTGCCATTGTAATATCACAGACACTGAACATAAATTGCAAAATTTCAGCTGACTACGGGTCTGTTTAGGGAGTAAATAGGGTGATCTCTTCCTGAAACTTAAGAGAGCTGTTAATGACTAGTAATCTATTCATTACTTTTAGGTGCCCATCAGATGTGGACTGAAGTAATTTTAAGCAGCTCATCTGTTGTGGTTTTGCTAAAGATTTCCCTTTGCCTTTTTACATAATCTGATGTTGTTTTGTTGGAAACACTTTATGTGGAGACAGTAACTTCTGGGAGGAGGTTTGGGCAGAAAACAGTACAGAAAACTAAATAACGCTCTCTACTACTCTAATTCTTGTTAACTCACTTGTCTCCTGTGCAAGGGGTCTCTTTGCTGAAGTGTCAAACATCCTAAAATTATTAAGTAGATGCTAAGACTTTGATAAAAATTCCCGTGACTGTACTTGAATCCTTCCAGTATTGTATGTGACAGGTCAGAGCCTGCCAACAGCATGCTGTCAGATGCTTATACATGTGGAACGCGCTGGGTAATTGTTTGGTGTCTCCTTCTGTTTGCTGATCTACTCAAAGGGAAATGTGTTTTTACTCTTAGCAGACAAAGCATTCATTTTTCTAGCTCAGAAAGTCAGTATCTGGGGCTTGAAACTTCTACCATGATTAATTCCTGCTAGTCATATTTGAAGGACTTGCAAGACTTGCAAACAGCCAGTAAGCCAAATTTGTCATGCATAGTAGAAACACTGTAAAGAGGAGCTTAAAGAAGCCAACAGGTATGTTACATGGAACAGTGAGGAGCATTATAGGCTTTGCCTGGGCCATATATAATACCCTCTTCAGTCACTGCCACTGTTTAGAAGAACATAAGACCAACCACACAGAAATATAAAATAGTACAGAAGTACACTGGCAGCCTCGTCAGAACAAGGCTTATTACAGTGGAGTGCCAATCTATAAAGAACTGCTTGGTAATATCAGCTTCCTGTTAATCCCATAACAATCGGCTAATGGTGAAATGTTGATTTATTCACTGATTTACTCTTAGCTAGATTGAAATAATTGAGTAAAATGAGCCCATTTAGACTGGTTCTTAAATTGAATGCTCCTAATTGCATTTGAAAGAATAGACCATAATGCATTTGAGTATCCCAATGACCCTGCTAATCTATGCAATTAGTTAACTATCTTGGAAAGGAGACTACCTTACATGTAGTTTTGCCTTAAAAACTAGAATATATTTTTCATATATTCTATACATGATTCTGCACTAAGATCATTGCCCATGTAAAATCTTCAATTTTACTCCAGTACTAGTAGCTCTCTGTGTAAGCTTGCAATAGAACAGCTCAATTACTTTATTATATTTCCATTTAATTATTGAACTAGAATTCTGAAATATGCACATATTCATTCTGGGTCGAAGGGTTCAGCATGGGAGGGAACCCCCGATTACACATTCCATTAGAAATTATCAAAAGGCCATCTATCTTTCTTAGTGGGTTTCAATCATCCAAGAGCCTGAGGATACTTAGGCAGAAGTAAGAGAGAAAAGCTCTTGCAGTAAAAATCTGAGCTGGTCACTTGCAAGTTTTGAACATTTCTAGAGGGGTAGGGGTTGATTGCGATTTTACAAGAATCTCCTGCTCCACTTAATGTTTTTCGCCCTTATATTTTTGGATAATCACCTTTAAAGAGCTGTCTCAGCAAAGTCTTGGTGAGCTCCTGGCTACTGGAGCTCCTGGCTCTACTCCTGGCTATTGAAATAAAGCAAATGAGTGATATAGGCTGGTGCTGGGCACTTCAGCACTGCATCCAGTCAGCAGATTCTCTCCTTGCCTTCCTTCCAAGATGGCAATATTGCCAAGCAGGGACCATTATAAATGAGATATCTGTGTTAAATTCTTCTGTGTGTATTTACACCGTAGTCCATTTTCACATACAGCTGGACATTAACATATTGATAATGTGTGCAGCTGCAAATGAGAGTAATTGAGAGCATGTCTCTGCATCTCAACAGCCTGAAGCTGTACCCACCAGTTCTATCTGTTGAGTGTCCCCAGCATGAAGATACAAACCATCCCAGTGCTTTCAAGTGGGTGGAAATGGACCAGTACTGTCCTCTCACCTCCCTGTGTTTAAACCTTACATTTCTAGGGATTTCAGGGTTTAATTAGCTCATAGTTATTTGTATGCCTGGCCTCAGATTTATGCCGCACTCTTGTCCTGATGCATGCATGAACCATGTCCCCGAAAATACCCCCATCTCAAAGTAAAATGTAGTGCCTAACAGTTAAAATTGTTAATTAAAAGAGCTTTTAAAAGACTTGTACAATTAAAAGAGCTTTTGGAATGTGATATGTGGTCTTTGTATGCTGATAATTTTTGATTCTTTCCCAAAGAATGCATAGGTTTTCAAGTCATGAGGCAACTGTTAGAACAGAACCTGACACTCTGCCTAACACCCTTGGAGCCTATTAAGAGAATCTCCTGGGAGAGGAGCAATAAATGGTTTATCAGACTCTTCAGGAAATACTTTGGGAAGAAACTACATGAAGGATGGCAAAAAGGTCTGTAGAACTAGTGGCACCATAACTGCTGCTAGTTTTCCTTCTTTTTGAGCTCATGGAATCTGTGGAAAAGAAGTGTAAGACCAGATGTTGGGTGAGTGAGTAAAGGCACTGGATGCATCTCTCCAGCTGTAGGTTAGGCTGAGAAAGATTCAGGTTAATCAGATTTTGTCAGTAGAGCTATTCAAGGACAAAAAAAAAAGAAAACGGTTACTAAGATTTGCAGCACCATCAGCAGTTCAGGAGAAACTGTCTACCCCACAAGAGCCACCTGCCTGATGGGATCCATCAGGGACACAGGCTGCTCTGATCCCTTGAGATCAAGCACTGCAAGCACTCCTAGAAGGATATGAATGGTGACAACGGTTGGCTGTCCTTCCTTTGAGGATCTTATGACCCAACCTCTTGTCCTGTGAAGTATGCTGTTTGTCAGGAGTACAAGCCCAAGGTGCTGGCTGCTCAAACTTGAACTCTTTGCTGAGAATTAATATGGAAACTTCTTAAGATAATCACAGAATGGCTGAAGTTGGAAGATATCTCTGGAGATCACCTGGTCCAACCTCTCTGCTCAAGCAAGGCCACCCAGAGTTGGTTGCCCAAGGTTCAAGTCCAGATGGCTTTTGAATATCTTCAAGGACAGACACTCCAACACCTCCCTGGGCAACCTGTGCCAGTGCTCAGTCACCCTCACCATGAAGAAGTGTTTCCTGATGTTCAGGAAGAACCTCCTATGTTTCAGTTTGTGCCTATTGCCTCTGGTCCTGTCACTTGGCACCACTGAGCAGAGCCTGGCTCCGTCCTCTCTGCACCCTCCCTGCAGGTATCTATGTGCATTGATGAGGTCTCCCTGAGCCTTTTCCTCTCTGGGCTGAGCAGTCTGAACTCATTCAGCCTCTCCTCACAGGAGAGTTGCTCATGTCCCCTAATGGTCTTAGCGGCCCTTTGCTGAACTCTTTCCAATATGCCTATGTCTCTTTTGTACTGGGGAGCTCAGAACTGGACACAGTACTTAAGATGTGACTTCACCAGTGTTGAATAGAAGGGAATGATCACCTCCCTTGATCTGCTGGCAACACCCCAAATGTACACTAGGGTACTATTTACTGCCTTTGCCACAAGGTACATCGCTGGCTCATGTTCAACTTGGTGTCCACCACGATCCCCAGGTGTTTTTCTGTAGAGCTGCTTTCCAGCCAGATGACTTCCAGCACGTACTGTCATCTGGGATTGTTCCCCCCAACTGAAGGACTTCACACTTCCCCTTGTTGAACTTGAAGAGGTTCCTGTTGGCCCATTTCTCCAGACTGATGAAGTCCTTCTGGATAGACCAGTGTATCAATCACTCCTCCCAGTTTTGTAACTTCAACAAACTTGCTGAGGGTGCAGCCTACCCCATCATCCAGGTCATTAATGAAGATATTGAACAGAATTCGACCCAGTATTGATCCCTGGGGTACACTGTTAGTTAAAGGCCTCTAACTAGACTTAGTACCACTGATCACAGTCCTCTGAGCCTGTTAATTCAGTTTTCAATCCCCTTCACTGTTTGTCCAACCCACACTTGAGGAATTTATTAGAGACAGTGTCAGAAGCCTTACTGAAGTCAAGGCAGACCATATCCCCTGTTTCACCCTCATCTACCAAGCCAGTCATGTCATCATAGGTGGTTAACAATTTGGTCAAGCGTGACTTGCCTTTGTGAATGCACGATGACTAATCTCCTTCTTATTTTTCATGTGCCTGGAATTGACTTCCAGGATTACTTGTTCCATCACCTTATCAGCGACTGAGGTGAGCCCTGTTAGGCTGTAGTTGCCTGGGTCCTCCTTTGGGCCTTTTTGAAGATAGGAGGGATAACAACAAAGGGACAGAGTATGTGTACATCAGTTAGATGGTTCCAAGATCCTGGTATTTGTTGAAGTTCACCATAATGTATTTAGAGGCTACCAGCTGTTCAGGAGCTGTCAGTGGTATAGTTGAGAGCTTCTGAAAAATGTAAGAGGCCCTAGAAAATCAGGAATGGGCAAATTTTTTACTTAATTGTCAAAAGAAAAAGATGGAAACAGTCAGCTTAACCTCAGTTCCTAAAATCTATTGGAAGAAATACTAAAACTGTTGTTGGGCACCTGGAAGGTACAACTATGGCAAAATTGTTAAGAACAACTCATGTGGAATAATCTAATCTTTTCTGACAGGGTTGGCTGATAAGAGAGTCGGTACCTGTCATCTCTTGACTTTTGTGGAGCTATTAAACTTGACATCCTCATATGGAAGCTAGAAAACCTGCTTCTGGAAAAAAAGCTGTAGCACCAGAATGTACAGAAATGCATTTCTTAAAGAATAGATACAAATAGTTTGGTGTAAAGATGGGTAATTATGGCCAGCTGAACTATGTCCTCTACAGAATCATAGAACTACCTCAAAACGTGTTCTGCACTGCAGACTTCCTTTCCCTCTGCAAACTAACATCTCAGGCTGTTTCTTTCTGTCATTCCCACGGATGCCTAGCTGTCACATCAAGGTCAAGGCGGCCAGAAAGACCTCACATGCTTTGACATTGTGGAAAATACAACTAAATTTCTTGCAGGTCAGGCTCCTATCCTGGGCACCAGTTCTGATTTTAACCGCATTCCAGTTCTTTCTGAGTAAGAAATCTAGTCATTCTGTTTATCTATTTATCTACTTATTTTGGCCACGTACTTGTAAGGATCAGTGCATGTCTTGATTCCTGAATCACCACCTCTCTGGCTTTCACAAATACAAGTGTCTTGTCCTCCAGGTATTTATCTGGAATGGTGTTGCAAAGGTATTTTCATAGAATCCCAGAATGGTTGAGGTTAGAAGGGACTTCTGGAGGTCATCTGATCCAAACCCCCTGCTCAAGCAGGGCCACCTATAGCCAGTTGCCCAGGACCTCATCCAGACACCTTTTGAGTAAGTCCAAAGAGGGAGACAGATTTCCTAGTGGGATGCTTTGTCAATCTCTGTATTCCTTCATTGGCTTTCTGTTTTCACTGTGTCACATAATGAAGAAAGCTTCCTTTTTTAAGGCCCTTCAAGGTCTATCCTCACTTGACATATCTCTCATATGCCATCACCTCCTATTTGCCTACGGTACAAGCCTCAATCTTCAACCTTGAACATTTCAAGAAAAGCATCTTGATAGAGTTTGTGGGTAGATATCCCTCAGCTTAGGAAAAATTCCCTGCAGATATATGCTAAGTCACTGGGACTTGCTCTTGGAAAAAGAGAAAGAGATAATTAGGCATAGTTGGCGATAGGCAGAAAAATATGTCAGAAGGGAAGGCTTCTATGGGATGAGTGAATTTGCTGGAATGTGGCTCTATGGGGGCATGAGTAGGAAAGCAGAGTGGAGTCCCAGCTGAAAACATGATCTGAGGATGCCTGTGGTTTATGACTCAATCCTTCTTTGCCAGTTTACTTTCTTAACTTTTTTCCTGCCTCAGAATTGAATCCAAATGTACATGGAAAACTGAAATTCAGAACAAGCTTCAGAGCCATGTGTTACAGCTTCCCAGTTTGCTGTCATCTCCCCTCTCCGAATGCTCTTTCTTGCCACTGTTTAAAATATTATTTATAGTGAGCTTGCTTGTGTGAGGAAACCACTGCCTGTCAGGCACATCAATATCCACTGCACGGAAAAGCAGCTGTGAGCTAAATTTTTGGACAATAGTCTTGAGATTTCATAGGGTCATAGTTAAATATATCTTGTCACATGGCTTATTTGAGCCAGGGGAGAGCTTATGGAAAGGGTTATGATTTTAATATGAGAATGTAAGGAGTGGAAATAATAGTACTACTGCATATTGTCAAAACCTTCCCTTCCAAAAAGAAGCACCTTTTGAATAACATACAGCTAGATGAAGGCTATGCCAGGAAGTTCACACCAGGCACCAATTGCCAAGGGCATGGGCACTGTCCTGCCTTAGCAGCCCCCAGAGAAACATCTCTCCATTGCCTGAGCCCCCATCCCAGGCTTACATGTGGATGACTAAGACCTATGGGCACCCCTTGTCTCGTTTTCTCCTTGGGAAAACTTCCAGTAATGTGGCTAAGCTTCCCCTGGGGACAGCTTCCCAAGGATATATAACCCAGCCCCCACAGCATCTGCTTCCTAACCCTAAGGAAGTCCCTTGGATTGCCCTCAGCACCCTGATATCCCACGGCATGATACTCCTACTGCTCCCTCAGCAGCCCAAGTGCCTCCAGTCCAGGACTACCTTGCCGACCCCTTACCATCATTGTGCCCCACAATGCTTGATGGCTTTTCCAAAATCCAGACCAACATTCAGCTTAGTTGTAGCCAATTTTCTCACTGGGAGGCAAAATGGCTGTTCCCCATACTTGACATTCGTGACTGCTTCCCAGTGGCCCTCTTCCAATCTCCAGCATCCCAGAAACACATACAGAGTGGCCCCTTGTTTTCTGGGCAAAGGGCCCAACATTCATATAGTATCTGATTCTCCAGCCCTTGCTTCCCTTTCAGTAAAACTGACTTAGATAAGGCACAGTGACACATGATGACTTTGTCCATGGGTCCATGTATGATGTCCTGGAGTCGATTTCCAAGGACATCCTTCCTGTCCTTCAAGAACACCCCTTGCTGATCCTTACCTCAAAGCCTAAGCTCCTAAGGCCTTGCAACTCAGTCCTATCTCACACCCCACCCCCCAACCCCACCCCCGCAAGGAACACCTTTTGAATCATCTATCTAGAAACCTCATGGCTTTTCTTCTTGGTTCCTTTCAGATGTGGCTCCTTGGGATATGCTTCCTGCCCTCCAGAGCTTTTCTGTTCCTCAAGCCCAGATCTGAGTGCAGCCAGAGTCTTGTCCCCATCACACCCTAGAAAACTATGGATGGCCTGGGCTTCTGCCCAGAAACCATCTAGCCACTCTGCAGAGGTCCCTGGTGAACAAGGAACCTGAATGGGGACATTGTAAAAGTGGACTCTAATGACAGGGAACCAGTATAACCAAAACACAGGAAGGGTTTGGGGGGGTCTTTTCTACTTGATGGCTGAGCCAAGTGGAAAACCTCTCCAGTCCTGCATGAAAGAGTCCTGTATCTCCTGGATACACTGAGGTTTAGGATTTTTATGATCTAACCTGGTTATGAACATGAAGGAGAAGTTTGGAACACAGTTGAAGGGTGCCACTGGGAAACAAAAACAGGGTTGGACACTCAGTTTCTCAGGAAGGAAATGAAGAAAAACATGGAAAAGTCTGGTAGAGCATAATTTAACTAGAATTTTTTCAAGTATAAGGTGGATGGTGAGAGTAATCATGCTTTTGGGGACGATTTCCCAAAATCCAGCTTTCTGCAGTGAAGGTAGAACTCTTACTTGTGTCTTTTTCTGCCTTAAACTTACCACTGTCCAGATCTGAGTAAAACCCACACATCTGACTTACTCCACACACTAGCCAGCAGTGTTCAGTCCCCTAGCCCTTGCTGAGTTAGTCTCCTTTAGTTTAATAATAAACAACAGTGTTTATTGGAGCAAGATGTGGCTGGCTGCTGGTAATGTCATATCCAGTTTGTACAAATCCGCCAGAGAAGCGTGGAAGCTGCTAGGAACTCTCCTCATGTAAATTCATTGTCTGTACTTCCACAGCTGCATGCCAGACAGGGAAGTCTTGTCTAAAAGAAGAGTAGGTGAGTGAGCCTTGCATCTGGTAGCTCAGGGAAGACACAAGAGGCTTCCAAAGAGTTTATTCCCTGAAAAAGTCCCTTTGTCCAAGGCAAGAAGCTTCCAAAAAGTTTATTCCTTGAAAAAGTACATTTGTCCTTCCTGTTGGTGATCTCTTAAGGTTGTTTCTTTTTTTTTTGTTCCTTTTGGTGTTACCAAAATAAAAGTTTCCTCTTTGATTTCCATGTGATGCTGTGGAATTCCCACAGGACTCCCACAGCAGTGGGGGTTTGTCCAGAGGACACAGACATTCCCATCCTGTGGCAGAGGAGAGACCAGGATACTGCACAGCAGCCAGCATGAGCTACGCAGCAGGAACCCTTATATTGTAGATGACAGGCATGTCATATGTCACAGGAAATGTAGAGGCTGCCTTTGGGAATCACTCCCCTGCAGCATACTGCCCCCCTGTGCCATATGGTCTCTCTTGACCTTACCTATCTTTCAGGACATTCTCTACCGTTTCTATGGGCTGGAGGATCCTTCCAGGATGAGGAAAACTGGTTTTTTTGTGTGGTGGTGTTTTTTTGTGGGTTTGTGGTTATTTTTTTTTTTTAACAAACATCTCTGCAAAGCTTTCTGTGGATCATCACTGCCTGTCTAATGCCAATTAATTATTAATCTGTTTAGAGCTGTAGGTATGTGTGAGTAACATATTCAAGCACAAAAATTTGGACGGGCTTTATTTTTAAGCAGACCTGCACAGACCAAATGCCTGGCACCCACTAAAACCTTCACCCTCACTGCTCCCTCAGGGTCAGGGAGTGAGTGACTACCAGCACCCCGGCTGCAAACACAGCTCAGGGTCTTACGAAGGCTTGAGGAGATTTTCAGTCCAACCCCTCGTTGAATACTTAACTGAACATGAATTATTCAGACTGCATTGGCCCCTGCAGGGAGGAGGTCGGAGGGGGTGAGGATGGTTTTCCTGGGGAGGTACTGCTGAAACCCTTGCTCGGGGATGGGGATGGTGGGAACAGGTTTAACAGAAGGAGACATGAGACAACTGAAGGAATAAAGAGCAGCCAGAGAGGAAGAGGGAAAACAAGGGAAGGCTTTAGCCAAAACTCCTGCCCTTTTCTTACCTGAATGGCTCCTGTGGGTGATTCTCTTAACCAGGATCTTCAGGCAGCAACTGCCAAGTACAAATCCTTTTTCTTATGTGCTTAATTGAATTGAAAATTAAAAATGGACCAGCTCTGGCACTTGACTGGACTTTTATTGCCAGTGTTCAAAAAAGGAAACAGATAGCAGCTTAAGGATAAATAGGTTTCTCAGCTCTGATATTTCTCAGAGCCGTGTCAGCAGGTGGGAGAATCAGTGGCACGGTATGATGTAAAATGTTGAGAAAGCCTTAAAGAATCACAGGCTCGATACAGATCCAATTATGCTCAGGATGGTCTCTGGAGTCTAGGACCAGGACGTGTTATTCTAGCATACCACAGCAAACTACGAGCTCGCCTGCCAATGAAATACCAGTGGGGGGAAAAAAAAAATCACATTTCCATGATACCAAGGCAATCCAGGAGGAGAGAGAGTGTCTGGGAACAGCATGTTATAGGGACTTCATGTCTGTAAGGGAGCCGTGCTAATGATTTCCCAGTGGGTGGAACTGGAGAGGAAGTCTTATCTCCAGACTCCTCAGAGATAGTCAGTGGGAAACCACCAGCTCCAAAGCTAATTTTTCTGGCTGACTAATAGAAGTGCAGAAGTCACAGATATGGTATGTGTTATGTGTCGAAGTTAAGGCAGTTTTCACCAAGCCTGAATCATAACTGCATTAAGTCAGACAGAAAACCTTATAGGGAATGCAAGGATAATGACAAAAATAATAGGAAGAGAAATAGAAGATGCAATCTAAGGAGTCACCCAACCATCTGAAATCCTACTATATTTAATTTTCTTCTGAGAGAAGTGTTCTATTATGGCAGACAGACAAGGATACATCATTGGCTGAAGTAAATCAGCATGGCTTTTCTGAAGCCAGCAAAGCCATATTGATTTACATTACTTGATGGTCTCTGCTTGAAATTGCATCATTATAAAAAATACTACAAAACTCCAAGTTTGTCACCAGAGGAGAGCCTGCAGGGATGACAGAAAGGAATCATCCTTCCTGCTTGAACAAAAAGATTACTCAAATGGGAAGCTGTCTTGCACCAGTCTTCATTCAGGATATGATGACACAGTGTTACGAGGAACAGCAGTATGGTCAACAATCCTGGAAAACAGCTGAGCAGCCAAAGAACAGGAATGAAAGAGGAAGGGATGGCAAAAGAAGAGGGTTTGTAAACAGGACAAGTGCATGAATGTTTTACTGGCTGTATGCTCCCTGCCAAAAAGAGCTGCGCAGATGGATGCCTACCAAGGGCTACCAAAAGAAGTTGGACAGTCTTCATGGAGTCTGTGTGAGGAGCATGGTGAAGTCCCAGACCCTCCTGGAGAAGGGAGTAAAGGGCTAAACACTTTCTTTAAGCTCTCCTGTAGACTGGAAGAGGCAGGTTGATCGGAGGTTTCTTCTTTGTAGGAGTGGAGAGCTGACTGTCATTTATGGCCTGTTTTTGGAGGTAGCACACTTCCAGGGAATGGACTGCATATGGGTTTGGGAATGCTATGTGCTTGGCCCCAGCAGTGTCTTGCCACTCTCCAGAGTTCTGTAAGTTATCAGCAATCTAGGAAACACATCCTGATGCACACCCTATTTCTATTAATAGTGCCTTTCTTTTTGTAAACAGGGTCCTAGTCTTCTTTTATCTCATTGTCTGAGTGGGAACTGTTAGTAAATGTTGTCTTTATATGTTTATTATATGTCACAGGAGGCTGCTTTATACTGTAGTAAAATTATACGCAACGGAGGGAGTGTGGAAGCTAAGCAAGCAAAATCATATAGGAATCCACAGAGCTTGTCTTTGTTGTGGTAAACACACACTAAAACCAGCAAGCTCATAATCAACATTATTTGTTATTCAAAAGATCTCCCAAGCCACTTCCGTCAGCTACATGATGTTGGGGGAGGAGAATCTGCACTTATCTTCCAAGACATACAGTAGATGGCTCATGTTTTATGAATGGAGAAGACACCACGTGCACCTATACATGGACACAGGCATCCACACATGGGCTTGTGCCCAAGCTTTAAGCAATGATTGTGTCATGTGCTTTTCAGTAGGGAATTTGCTTTGGTTGCTCTTCTCAAACTTTGGTAAACTGTTTTTTCTCTCTCTCTTCTCTTGGTGTTGCGGCAGTAGCACTCTCACTTAGGCTGCCTTCTGAAATACATCTGTTGATCTCTGGTCAGACTAAACTGCACTCACCCCCTGTCTCCCTTTTTTATGTGCCCATAGGAATCTGTTTGAATTTTTTAAAAGCAGAGGAGAAACTATAGCCTCTGGTCTGATAATGAGACTGCAGCAACCTTGACTTTTGACACAGTTGGCCTTTATTTTCCCACCTGTAAAATTCAGATTCAAAATTTCCATTGTTTTACTGCTAGGCCTGAGTTCCTAACTTTAATTAAGTCCTTGGAATAGGAAAGTATTGTGAAGTGTCCAGAGAGGTAAATTAGCCTGGGCAAAACAAGTATGCTTTAATGTGGCAAGAATGACTGAAGTAGCTGAGGTTGCACAAGTATTTTGAGACAGTTCTGGGCTTTGCAGCCAGACCCTTCGTACTACAGGATTTCCCCTGAAAGTGTGAAACATCAGGAGATTATCTGCCCAGCTGGCTGACTACCAGACTTAACCAAACATCCACTTTAGCTTAATTGTCTTTGGTGCAACAACCACCTTACTAAATGCAGAAGTACAATGACATCAGAAAGTTATGGACCCCCAAAGGTAGAATTCTTACTGGTCATGAAGTGAAAAAACATGCAGACTTCTTGCATAATTTCTTTTTTTTTTTTTTTTAACAACACTGTTATGAGTTGTATATTCAAGATTGAAAATGAAGCTGGAATCCTTGGAGAGCCTCAGAGTGACTCAGCCAGCGTAAAGGATTTGTCACGTCATCCTGAGGATATGACAGTAATTTATACTGATATGGGCATGATGACAGTGAGCCACATCCTGCAGACCCCACTGAGACAATATATCCCTTTTGTCAGAGGAGACCTGTGAGAGAGATAATGACAGTCCTAGTATCCCAATCTGTAGCAAGTTGGCACAAGCCCCAAACAAATCATGATGCTCCCTTTAAAAACCCTTGTATCAGATTGAATCCGTGGGTGGAAGAGAACAGGGGGCTGGATTGTGACACAAAAGATGTGACCATGGCTGGCCACATAAACCGTCTGGAATGCTGGCTTACAGGGTAACCACGTGGGGAAGGCATCTCCCTGCTCCTGGTGCCCTTCCCATGGGGCATCCCATGTGGAGCACGGCAGACCCCAGCCTTCAGCTGGAAGTGCCTCTGGTGATGGGTGCTCTGCAGCATGGCTGGTGGTCAGCCCCTTGGAAGACTCAGGTCACATTTTGTCCCAGTTTTCCAGGGTTTCAACATCTTTACCCTTCCACAGAAATGTCTGAAACAAGGGGGAGCTTTTCTCCATCAGCTTACTTCTTTTCAATTTTGCTCTTTTCGTAAGGCCTTCTCCCTGGAGGTCCCCAGCAAGGCTGCAGAAAACTCCCAAACAAACAATTTATTTAAATGACTTCTTACACACTGGCCCCAGAGTCACATGCTGGGCATTCACTTATAGAGCAGTATGCCATCACCTCGGGTATCTAGCCGAGGGGTCCCACAGTCAGCCATAAGGGTAACATAATGTCTGGTAACCCCATCTCTGCCACTGTGCTGTTCATAACCCCACAGTGTATCTATATACATGTGCATATGTGCATATATTTGTGTGTGTGTATTATATTTATACAGTCAGGTTATACAGAACACATCGAGTGATACTAAAACATAAGGAGAACAATTTGTACCCCAACATTGCTTTCTTGTCTAAATGCTTTATAATTTATTTAGGGTGCGAATTCATCCTGAATGACTCGGTGGTATGACGACAGGATGCACTCAGCCGTTTGCTTTTGAGTATGAAAAGCCTGAAGAGACATCAATCAAGCATTCCTAGTGAATTTCCACTTACATCCATCTTCTGTGTTTTTGTACGTGCTCACAGTGCACTGGGTTTGAAGTTGCAAAGTCAGAGCTACACAGTTGTATATCAAATAAAAGTATGCCTCCACTTGTAATTAGCAGCTACAGAACATAAACAAACTTCATACCACTGCATATGTATGTGTGTGGAGGTTTTAAACCCAGAGCATATAGCAAAAATTTGGCCATCACCAGAAGGAAAGTAAAAGGAAGCCATGTACTTGCTCCAGAGTCCTCATTGCAGCCCTGAGGAGAAGG
>NW_010250567.1:0-347 GCF_000690775.1 Eurypyga helias
GGCCCACACCGCGAATTTTTCACAGCGAATTAAGTTCTCGTGAAGGGAAATCGTAGCTTTCCCCAGCACAACCAGAAGCCCGGGCACCTCAGCGGAAGGCTGCGCGGTGCCAAGGACGGCAGGGGAACGGGAGCGCCGGTGCCCTGGGAGCTGCCACCCGTCGCTGGCTGTTGGCTGCGGAGTTGGGTGGGACCATGAGTCCACAAGCTTTCAGTTTTTGCAGGGTGATGCCTATCTTCTGCACTCGAAAACAAACCTTTTCCATTTTTTTTCTTGCAAATTTCTAGTTTGCGAAAGTACCAATAGTTGATTTTCTTTGCCCTTTCCTCCGACTGCATCCGTGCTCA
>NW_010250567.1:378-9162 GCF_000690775.1 Eurypyga helias
ATCCCGTTTCAGGTGGTGGTGGGCTTTATGCAGGAAGAGGCATTGCCTGCTCGCTTATATACCCCCCCCGTACGACTGGTCTCAGTACAAACTCGATGACAAAAAATACCGTGATGGCTGTAATCAACATTTTCAGCACTTGGAATTTGGAGCAATACTTTCTGCTGTTCATTTTTCTGTTGGAAATAGCCTTAGGCCATGTTTTGAGATTAAAACCATCGTAACTGTGAATACTCTGAATTGTAAATACAGAGGTGTTATTCTCCCCATCTTCTGGATCATTGCTAAAAACCATTTTAACAGGCTGTTTAATTTCTGAGGGTCCTTTAACATTTATAATCAGGGGTTTGTACCCAATTCTGTAATTAGTCTCCTGTGAACTTTCAGCCTGTTTTGTGATTACATTACGCAGATTAATTTAGCTTTTGAAAAAAGTAAACAATGTGTTCAAAGGTTTTTAAATACACAAAACAAGGCACAAACAGCTTCTTCAAAATTTGCATAGTAATTTAATTCCTACTCGTTTTACTTTACTGTCTTGTAGATAACAGGTTTCTGCTATGAATTTGGCATTGACAAGTTACTGCTTTGAGTCCTTGAGAACTGAACCAGCAGAAGTTCACAGGGGCTGGCCACGTTTTATTTCGTCTGGCGATGATCAGGGCCCAAAATGCTGCTGTCACTACCCTCAAAGGCCAGTAAGCCAATGATGGCAAATGAGTATTTTGAGGAGTTTTTCTATAACCCTTTGCAGGGTGTCATTAAACTTGGAATTCATCTGGATTAAAAGATATTAATTCCCATATTTAGCATTAATGGGAATTGGAATATCAATATATGATTTTGATTTTTTGGGGGTGTAACTGTAACAGCATGTGAAATGTTGTGACACACAGCAAATCCGGGGAACAGGAAAGGAAACAAGCAGCCCTTTCCTTCTCATTTGTTGCTTAAAACAGAAGAAAACTTCACTGTCAGATACCTGGTGGTTTGAGTGATGGGATTTGTGCATATCTCCCAGATTTCCAGCAGCCGGGTTATTGCACAAAACCCACACCACTGTAACCCTTCCCTACTAACGACTCCTGCGCTTTTGTCTGCAGGACACCTAAAAAAACCATTTTAAAAACAATTTTCTTGACGTTTTACGGGGGCCTTTTGCAGCTCAGAACATTTTGTTTTTCAAATCATACTTTGGGATGATTACAAGTTTGCCATGACTGTTCTGTGCATGCTTTTCAGTGATAAAGCTGTGTAGTCTAAAAATAACCCCGAGGCCTCTCTTCCCTGCTACGGGCTACGAAGTTTTGTTGCTGCTGCTGCAGTTTGAAGAATTTGGAAGGGGGATGACTTCTTTCCAGTCTCCAAAATACTTGGTTTTGAACCATTTGCTTCAGTCTTGCTTTAAATTCCATTTCCCTCCCCGCCCGGCTCTTGATTGCAGAATGAGTGGCTTCCGTGCCTCAACCTCCCTGTCCCTTTCCAGTTTATCCACAAACCAGGCACTGGGAACGCGAGGCTGAGGGTATGTTGGAACACACCAGTTACACCTCCCTGTCTGAGTTTCCCTTACACAGGCCTTTTGATGTAGCATGTCTGTGAGTTTCCTCCTGGGATCACGGAGATGGGATTTGAAGGAGTGAAAAATCTGACAAAAGATGAATTTAGATCCTTAATCCTGTAAACTGGAAACCTTTCATGTGTAAAATCAGAGACTTTTTTCTTTGCCTTTCTGAACTAGAGGCCAGGCTGCTGTCAGGAACCCCAGCCAGCCGCGGAAGCTGCCCCCAGGAGGGAAGATTTTGTGGAATTGCTGGTGGATGCCACCTCCTTTTCCTCCAAGGCAGAGCCAGGGACTGGGTGCTGCGGCTGCTCATGGTCTCTCCAGCTCTCCATCCCTCCCGCCGCCTCGCGCTGCTCACGGCAGCGTGGAACAGCCAAAGCCCCCGCTACCCTTCGGTCATCCGCTGACCACAGTGTCACCGTAGCTTAGACAGCACTTCGGTCACGCGGACAAAAGTCCACCTACCTTAATGATTTTATCGCTATCGCTTGCAAAGCTCTTAAACAGGATAATCTGAGAGATTTGATGGAGGAGAAGCTCTTAATGCACCGAAGTCTTAGTTAAACAAAGCCAAAAAGCTTGCTCATGACGTTCCTCAGCCTGTCAGCAGCCTGCGTGTCCATTAGCTGAAGAAGGGAGGAGAACCAGCTTTGGAGTGGGAGATATTTATCTGCTTCTTCCTAAATGGGACGAAGGGAGAGACTGTGGTTGAAAACCATTGGCCTGGGAGGCAGGTTGTCTGTCAAAGGACGCTCCGGGAAAATGAGCACACCCCAAGTGAAGTTTGTGGAAACGCACTGGAGTATCCAAACTCTCGCGTGGACACACTTATTCAGAATTAAAGCACCTAATACCAGCTGGCTTGCTTCATTCTGAAAGCAAAATGTAATAAATAGAACTAATTGCTTCCAAGCTAAAGAATTCTGTTTGATTTTCCCGTGGTTTACAATGCGGAGAAGCAGGAGCTGGTTCTGGGGGCAGGAAGGAGGAGGACATCACCTGAGCTGCCGCGTTCCCTCCTCTTTTGGAAACTGTGAAGTAAATTACTGCCCAACTCAGGAGAACCTGAAAGCACACAAATGGGGAATAAAAACCCCTTTTATTTACCTGATTCTATGGAGATGCCTTTAATCCGAAATACCATTGCGTTTCATGGCCTGAGAATATATTTTCCAGGAAGTTTTAAGGAAGCACATTAACACCATCAGATTTCGTGGTGATGTCAATCAAGGCAAGTCGCCCTTGTCCCTCTCATGGCACATTCCTGCATACAATTGCCACTCAATTACCACCAGCCACTTCATCAAGGACACATTTCCATGCAGAAAGTCTGTGGGTTGGGTTTTTTTTTCTCTTTGTTGCCTTGTGACTGCAGTGCCTGGCAGCCGGTTCTGTTAATGAATGGCACTCGATAGGAATAACACAAGGCTCTGCCCTTTGCCTCGGTGGCTGAAAGAAAAAGTAGAGGCCAAAAAGTGGAGGGAAGCAGAGAGAAAAGTGGATGCCAAAAAGGGATGGGAGGCCTCGAAGTGGTGTGAGGACAAAAGGGAGGCAGAAAGGGGAGTAGAGGCCGAAAAGAGGCCGAAAAGGGGTGTAGAAGTTGAGAAAAATTTAGGGCTGAAAAGGGGTGGGAGGCCAAAAAGGAGTCAGCCGCTCGGTGCAGGGACTGTGAGCACCCATCTGTGCTGGAGTTCGGTAGTGGGGGAAGATCCACAGCGATGGCTCCTGTGGGAACCTTCAGCAGAAGCTCCCCCGGCTCCACGTCGCACCCAACTCTGGCCACAGCTGAGCCAGTGGGCACCTCTGCGAATTAACACGATTAAGAGAGGAAAACACAGGAAGAGAAGCAGCAGCGGAACCAGAGTTGGAGAGAATCAGCATGGAGAGAGGAGTGGGATGTGGGAGACAGCCAGACAGACCCCCAGATCGGTGCAAGAGGAGGTGCCCAGAGCAGACGTTCCTGCAGAAGCTCACCTGTAGGACTGTGAACACTACCAGACTTACACAGGATGTAGCTGAACCAGAGCACATCCACCAGGAAAAGGCACACTGTCAGGAAAAGGGGACAACTTGCGAAATAAATGGTATTTCCAAGTCTCCACTAGAAACAGTATGGACTTTGAAAACTGAAAGTGTGTAGATTTAGATTAGATATCAGAAAGAAGTTCTTCCCAGAGAGGGTGGGGAGGCACTGGAAAAGGGTGCCCAGAGAAGCGGTGGATGCCCCATCCCTGGAAGTGTTCAAGGCCAGGCTGGATGAGGCTTTGAGCAACCTGGTCTAGTGGAAGGTGTCCCTGCCCATGGCAGGGGGATGGGACTGGATGGTCTTTAAGGTCCCTTCCAACCCAAACCATTCAATGAGTCTGTGGACTGAGGGATGAAAAGCTCTTTAAAGGAACCTGACTGGTCCATTTGTGTTCCTGATCTTTCTACTCGGCGTTTTTACTGTGCCCTTCTAAGGAGCCCGGCTGAAAGTATGAGCATGGAGTCTTGTTGCTCTGGCAAGAGGTGAATATTCATTAGATTCAGTATTTCCAAGGTGCTTTTCAAAAATGGGATTTACTGGAATGTTATAAAGTATCCTGGATCGTGTGTGTAGGCCCAGTGCACATTCCCAGCTCTTTCATCTCCGTCCCCATCCCTCGGCATGTCCCACAAACCTCAGGGAGACAGCACTGGGATTTCTGCCACTTGGAACACAGCGTGTTTGCTTTTCAATGACTTTATGGTTCGGCTGCAGAAAACACCCTCCCTGTTCACTCTGTATCTGCGGGTCAAGCGCCAGCAAGGGACGCCAGCTCAGCTGGGCTGGAGGCTTGTGCGGCAGCAGCAGTGGGATGAGGCATGGGTGGGTTCCTCTGCTCATGCCCTGACATGGAATTACATAGCCTGACACAAAAACCTTTGGAAAGTCTCCCACCACTGCACAGACTGTTTCCACGTATACTAAATAAGGTTGAGCGATGTGAATAAGATGAGATACCCATCCTCCCTGGCAGACTTCTCCTTGTGTCCAATTAAAGCCATGGATGTCCCAGCCAGCTCCACCGTGTCTGCCTGTGCGGGGAATTTGTTAGGATGTTTTACACAGGAATCCAGACACTGAGGATAAAATTTGGACATTACTAATTTCTATTGGGCTGTCAGCTCCCTTGGGCATGATGAAAGCAGCAGTGGGTCCCAGCTATTCAGCTCGTCCCGCTGTTGTATCTGGGGCTGCTGCGATTCCTGTGTAGTGTTGCCAGGAACTTGGGGAGGATGGAAACCCCGACAAGAGAATGCGGCTGCTACGCCGTGGGGATTAGAGTTCAAAGTGCTGTAAACCATGGTGCCCAGTTGTTGTCTCCAGCTGACAATGACCTGCAAAGTCCACAGAGACACAAGCAATTTTATCCAAACCTCTCTTGGGACTACTGCATGAGGTCTGCTAATTTTCCAGCTTTTGCTTTTGATACTTTTGAGACAACTCCTGGAAGAAACTCTTCTGTTTTCCTCATGGGGACCAGCAATGGCCCAATTTTTATTCCTTTTCTATCCATTGTCACTGACAGAGCCCTGGTGGCGAGTCCTTGGGACTGGACATAATTCAGAGAAGATTAAGGGAGGGAGCAGACTATGGGAGTGCAATGACATCAGATGGTCAGGGATGCATGTTGTGGCTAGGCGATGCTCTTGGGAGCTGTGAAGGCCTTGGAGGAAACCTGCACCAGCTCTCACAGCAAAACACTCAGGGCGAAGGCAGTGTGAGAGGGTGCAAAAGGGCTGGTGAGCACAACCTGCCACGCTCAGGCAGATTGATCTGTTGGGGGGGGACAGGGAAAAATGGATTTATCTTTACGCACACATGCCTGCAAAACAGTATTGTCTTTTTCTCAAAACAGTATACTCTGCTTTAACTTACTGGGGGACAGGGGTTCTGATCTGAAGAGAGGCTGAGCTAAATAAGAACAAGGTGGTCTGCAGGTGGATAAGCTAGACAGACAGTGCATTGGGAACTAGATTTGGAAAAAAAATTCCTTTTCATTCTCTGCGCTGTGTAACTGAGATGCAGATTTTTTAAAAATTTGTGATTCAAAACCATTATCTAGAACATTTTACCTGGATCATTTCCTTCAAGAGTATTTACAAGTGCACAACAGAGTGAGGCACAGCACCTAAAAGACGGGTACAGCAATAATAAAGGCAGGGCTTCCTCATCCTTCTGGGGCACATACCAGTACAGCTCCTCCCTTCACACAGGGACATTTGACTCCTCCTGGGGTACCTACCGCCGCTGCTGTACAAATAATAACAGTGTGTGGTGAAGAGATAATTCCTTTCTGACAGGGTGCTGGTTGCCCACTAGATGGTACTAAGCATTGACTCCCAAATTGCTGATTCAACTGCCTGCTGCCAACAATATTTTCAGGCTCTGGGGGTTGCTAGAAGACCTCTTGGCTTTTTTTGGATCCATACCCAGCTTTATAAGTAGGTGGATTTTGTCCCATTCAGTGTCATCATTAGTTAGTTCAGCCTGGGGAATGGTGTGATGCAGATTAAAATAACGAGCCTGGAGGCACAGAGAACGTGTGTGTGTGTCTCGACTGCTGGTTTAGACAACACATTCAACCCCCGTACAGAGAATGACCCAGTTCCTAAGGCTTCTTTTTTTTTTTTTTTTTGTGTTGGATATTTATCAGACTTGGCTTTTTTAGTTTTTGCAGACATTCAGGTATATAAGGGGCACACATCAATGCCTTCCTCCCTGATAAATAGGGAGCAGTTCACTATGCCAGGCAAAACGTGTCCCCAGTGGGAATGGGATATTGGAAGCATCATCTGTAGATAGGAAATTGTTTGCCTTTGTATTGGGTTTATTTTTATAATTTTATGATAATTATTGTTATATTTTCTCCTTCCCATCCCACCAGGAGGAGGAGTGAGCGAGCAGCTGTGTGGTGCTTAGTTGCTGGCTGGGCCTAAACCTCAACAACCTTGCTCAGATTTCTCCCCAGGTCTGACATAACGCTTTTTCTGGCCTTTCCCCTGCAGACACACCAAAGCAGTCCCGCAGGGCAGCACAACCATCAGGCCACTGAGGGCAGGTTACACGCCATCACCTCTTCCCAGGCAGAAGAGCAAATGCCAGGCAGAGCCTGCGACTTGGCTGAAAACAAGCCCTGGAGCTGGTCAGTGGGTGCTCAGCCTGGCTCATCCAAAAGGGAACAGGCAGGAATTTGATAACAGAGAGATGTTAAAGCATGTCCTGCTCTCCCCTGCTTTAGGGGCAGGGGGGTGTCCTGCTAGTACCAGGAGGATCACACTTTCCCCAGCATGGCCACAGTGCCCAGCACCAGAAGCGAAGGGGTGAGTGCCGCTGGAGGTGTTCCCCCCCACCTCTGGCAGGGAATTAAGCCAAAACACCCATTAATAACACAAAACCGTGCCGAGTCACACAGTTCATCTCAAACCTGCATTTTTGCTGCTTCATGGCTTCCTTCATAGCCTGGTACTTAGCTGCTGTGCAGTCCAGCGATGTGGAGTCCTTAACCTGTGCTCTTCCAGGATGGAGATACGCGCATTTCTATAGCAACAAAAATAGAGGGATTTGCTTACAAAGTGTTTCGTAGAACTAAGAATAGCCACACGTCCACAAAGATCTTAAAAAAAAGACACAAATGCTAGTTTGGATATTAAGATTAATATATTTAATCTTTCTTGTTTGTAAAACAAGACATAAATTTGTGTATATATATAATTTATATATTTTTTTATTTATATATACTATATACAGACAATAAAAAAATTTTCCTCTGTATTAGACTGAGATTTATGGAGGAATGATATAGGCATAACGGGGAGCTCGAAGAAACTCAGAGTTTCATAATAGATAATCCACGGGGAAAAGAAAAACACGGCTCCCTGTCGGCCTTGAGTGTTATAACAGGCTTTGCCCACCACGGACTGAAATCCGAATTGGCTCTTCCACTGTGTATTTGCTACATGGTTCTTGAAAGCAGGAGGCTGTCCCCACAGCAGGATCCTCTCTGCCTTGCTGACAGCAACGGCCAAAGTCCGGGACAGCCACGGGCCAGGGGAGGTTATTGCACTCGGTAGAGGATGCGCATGTTAAAAGCACATTGTGCATTTCCATAACTCCGATGGAAGAACGAGAGATTTCAAACGTGTGTCTTTATAAAAAAATAATCGAGATGGGAAGCGATTGATCGTACGGAGATCCCTGATCATCCCCAAGCGCTGGGGCAAGCTGGCTGGATTTGACAACCGTTCTCACTCCTGGCGCCGTGAGGCCGATGCCACGATCTCCCTTTCCAGCCGGAGGTGGATGCAGTGGGGAGAGGCACAGGGACCCCGGCAGGACCCACTCTCCCTGTGCACGCACGAAGTGCAGCGGGTGGCAGGGTGAGGGCAAAGCAACGTGTAACCTTGCATTTTCCTCCTCGTGCTGTTTTAGGGGGTGGGTGACTGCAGTGAAGCACCAATTAAGGCGGTCTGATTGATTAGGTCTAGCGGATAGACTGGGAGGAGGAGGGCAACCTCCACATACAAAGGGGAGCAATTAGGAATCATTTTACCATTCACCTGGGCGTGAAGAAAAAAAAAAAATCCCCAAACCCCAATTCCAAATCGATAACCACCACACACTGTACTGAGTAACGCTTCTTATGGCAGTCAGTCTGGAGGAGGCAGGAAAAGGACCCAACGCCCTGGCAAGGGGGGCAGCTCCTTTGGCCGATGGCAGCAGCAGTGCCTGGCTCGGGTGCAAGCCGTGGCTTACGGACAACGCTGACCTGGGGTTCCTCTCTAATGGGCATGGTGATAGGAAATAGCAGAGGGTTTGGGCTAAGCCTTGGAGGCATGGACCTGACCTCTGGAAAATGGTGTGAAAGAGGTCTTCTCTGAGCTGCTAGCCCAGCTTCTGGCTTGCAATGGTCAAAGAGCAATCTGGGTTCTTGCAGGCTCACTAGGGTGGACGCAGCTATCCATCAGAGGAAGGGGAACATAGAATCATAGAATCATTTAGGTTGGAAAAGACCTTTGAGATCATCAAGTCCAACCGTTAACCCAGGACTACCAAGTCCACCATTAACCATGTCCCTAAGCACCTCATCCACACATCTCCTAAATCCCTCCAGGGATGGTGACTCCCCCACCTCCCTGGGCAGACCATTCCAATGACTGACAACCCTTTCCAGGAAGACCTTTTTCCTAATACCCAA
>NW_010250567.1:9608-19198 GCF_000690775.1 Eurypyga helias
GCCTGGACCCCTGGAGGGGGTTGTCGTGGCCGGGGCAGGACCTGGCACTTGGCCTGGTTGAGCCTCATACAACTGGCCTTGTCCCATTGATCCAGCCTGTCCAGATCCCTCTGACCTTCCTAACTTCAGGCAGGTCAACACTCCCGCCCAACTTGGTGTCATCTGCAAACAGATTGAGGGTGCACTCCATCCCTTTGTACAGATCATTGATGAAGATGTTAAACAGAACTGGCCCCAGTACCCTGGGGAACACCACTGGTGACCGGCTGCCAACCGGATTTAACTCCATTCCCCACAGCTCTTTGGGTCCAGACATCTAGACGGTTTTTTACCCCGCCCCGTCCAAGCCAGAACAGTTTCTCCAGGAGAATGCTGTGGGAAACAGTGCCAAAGGCTTTCCTAGAGTCTAGGTAGACAACATCCACAGCCTTTTCCTCATCCACTAAGCAGGTCACCTTGCCACAGAAGGAGATCAGGTTGGTCAATCAGGACCTGCCTTTCATAAACCCATGCTGGCTGGGCCTGATCGCCTGGTTGTCCTGCACATGTCGTGTGATGGCACTCAGAATGATCTGCTCTGTAACCTCCCCTGGCATTGAGCCCAGACTGGCAAGCCTGTAGTTCCCTAGATCCTCCCTACTCACACGCATTAAGCCCTTGCCTTTCGCACCGGCAGTACCTGTGCTTACGACTAGGGCACTGGTACCCAAGCTGGGAGAGTGGAGCCTGCTGGGGTGACCTAGCTCTGCCCTGGGATTATGGCATCCCACCCATGCTACGACTACTTCCCAAGCCCTAGCATCGCAGCAGGGACTTGCACCTCAGAGATCCCTTCTGCTGCTAATTATGTTGCATTTGTGGGCCAGGAAGACCCTGGAGGCAGAAGAGCTGTTTACGTGGCAAGACACTGGTTTGGCTCCAGATCGCCCAAGTGAAGCCAGGAGATGCCAGCTGAGTTCCTGCTAACTCATAGGCTCACCACACACTGTGAGAGAGGTCTTTGCACAAGTGAGGCCCAGAACCACATGAAACCAAACCAGCATGGAGACGGGGGTGACTGTGCCCCCTGTGTACCATCACCGACAAGCCAGCGTGGGAGAGCAAGCACCACAGCGGCTTGAGACCCCCTCCAAGCTGGTCGCAGAGCTTGCAACAGGGTGTGAATGTACCCTTCAAAACCACCACCAATGCAACCATCCATTCTGTGAGATAAAAGAGCATCTTGGCTAGCACAAACCCCAGCAGATGTGGGCCTGGAGACACGCATCCTCATCAGACCTGTGGGATTTGAGAACCACTAGCACATGGCCCGGCACACACTGGCTTACTGGTTTTCGTAGCTGGCTTACTTATTGATCAACGTCTTTAGGGAGCGCGTGAGCGTGCTCACGACGGTGGCAACTGTGGCTGACTGGCGGGCGAGCTGCTCCACCGTCTGCTGGTGGCTCAGCGTTCTGGCCGTGGACTCCTCCGCAGCCTTCAGGAGGAAGGTGTAGTTTCTCACCACTTCCTCCACCTTCGTCAGCAGCTCTTGGCGCTGGGACTCCGAGCGCACGACGTACACCAGCCTCACAAACGTCTCGATGAGGCTGCTTAGCACCTGGAAGCTGCTCGTGATGGCGGAGAGCATGTGGGTAGGACTCTTGTCGACGGCTGCCACGCGGCGGCAGGACGCCCGGAACTCCTTGAACTTGAGGGCGAGCTCTTGCTTGTACTCAGCCAGCTGGGAGATGTAGGGTTTGCAGTCCCGCACCTCGGGGCTCACCACACACTGCCTCAGGATAGTCAGGAGCTCGGTGGTGTCCAGCTGCACTTGCAGAAACCCATTGGGGAAGCTGTAGGCATGGCCTCGAAGGGTGTTGATCTTTGCCAAGCTTCCCTCAAAACTGGAGGTCCTTAAATCGATTTCCTGGGTCTGACTGTCATTAGGACTGCTGCAGGCTGATGCATCTAGGACCTGCAGAGTCCTGCTCATGACTGGGACCATCTGATTGTCCAGCTTCATTCCCGGGAGTATCTGCATGGGGATGGAATAGGAGAGCTCGTCCTTCTCGCTCCCATCATCTGCAACGTCACATTTCCTGTAGTAGAAGCAGTACCGAATGGAGCAGCATTTCTCATCCTCCATGTCTTCATCCCGCAGCTCAGCGGGACTTGGATACACCTCCTCCTGGACAGAGAACACTGCTGACCCCTTCTGGTTCTTTTTCTCCTGTGCTATCTGGACATAGGAGGGGTCAGCCACTCCAGAGGCTTCTTGGATTTTGCTCTTCAGAACGGGGCAAAGGATGCTGGGTTCAGGCTCTTTCTGGGACCCTTTCTGCTTGGCTGTGTAGATGTTCTGGTAGATGTCGGAGGACAGGGATGTTATGTCAGTCTTATCTATTTCACTGACACTGTAGCGACGCAAAAGCTTCCGGTAGTGTGGAGCCCCCATGCATTCTCCGGGGGACGTGCACGTTGTCAGACAGGACATGCTGTTCTCTGGATCTGACCGGTAATCTCTGGACTCTAAACTTGTGGATCGTATCCGCTTGCCTTTGGAAGGGCTGCTCACGCTTGTCAACCTGATGGCTTCTGCCTGCTTCTGGTCATCGGTAGCTTTATCCCTCCCTCGCCTCTCCAGCTCTGACATCACCAACTGGTTAGGGGGTGGTCTCACCCCCCTGCAAATCCGCTTGCAGTCGCAGCTGCGCCTTTGCTCCCTGGACATCCCTGGGACCTTTTGCACAGGGCTGCTCCTCAGCTGGCAGCTGCAGCGCCCCGGGGCAGGAGGGTGCAGATACTCCTGTGGTGGGAGGTCACCTTTGCTCTTTGGCTTGAGCAGCTCTTCGAGGAATTCCAGCTCGTACTGCTTCACCTTCTGCAGCTGGGCCTGCCGCTCATCCGTCTCCTTCTTCAGCCGGGTCGGGAATGTCGCAGAGAACAGGTTCCTCAACCTGAAGGGAGCTTTCGGAGCTTTGGGTTTAGCTGGGATATCGGCAACTTGTTGGGTCACCTCCAGGACTTTTTCTACCTTTTTGGAAGGCACGGTGCTGATCTGCAGGCTCTCGGATCTGGGCACCTTTGGAACTGGCCCTTTGGGTTCCTCACTGGTGCTCCTGAAAGTGCTACCAGGTGATGGAGTGTGCAGATTGCTACTCTCACCTTTTAAGCTCTTGGCTGAACTTTCCTGTTGCATTTTCTGTCCTTGGTTTGAAGGAGCTGTGTTCTTCTGAAAGACAAGGCTTGTGGCTTCCTTACCTGCCTTCTGACCTGCCTCTCCGCTTGTGGCTTTTCCTGGAGCATCTCTATTCCCTTTTTGCTGGTAGCTTTTAGAGGCAAAAGTCTTACTGAGCATCGTTTCCTCACCTGCCGAGGTGGGGCGGAAAGCTTCAGCCTTACCGCCGTGAGCTTCTTTAGGACTTGGAGAGACTTCACAGTGCTGCTGCGGGGGGAGTTGCTGCTGCTGCTGCTGCTGACAGTTGCATAATATCTCTGTGGTTTGTGGACCTCCTTTAAGTTTCAAAGGCTTGCTGCTGGCTGATGCACAGCTGCTGATACCGTTCACGTTCTTGTCTTCTTTTGAGGCTGCTGCCACTTGGGGAGCTGAACCTTTTGCATTTGCCGCTTGCTGCAGAGCAGCTGAAATGATGGCTGGAGTTAGACCACTTTTTTGGTCCAGGAGGAGCTTGGAGCTTGGCTGGACCTCCTCGGGTGTCTTCTCTTGTACGTCCTGTGCCTGCTCCCTGCTCGGGGCTGCTGTGGCATGCAGAGATACCTCAAAGGCTGCTTTCGTGTGGCCTGCACCTTGGCATTCAGAGTCTGGTGCTGGAGCCCCCCTGTTCTGCTCATTAAGCTGGGGGTTCAGCGCTGGCTGGACAGCCAAGGTGTAGCTCCGTTCAGCATGCTGCTGCTCCTGTTTGCTCTTGCAGTTGGTGAGGTTGTGGCTTTGGTGAGAGAAAGCTGGCTTCAAAGAAGGGCTCGGCTCCTGGCGACCGAGAGGGTAGGGTGAGGCGAGAACAGCCTGGGCAGCACAGCTCTGGATTCGGAACGGCAAGTCCTTTCTGGCCAGGAGGTTTTCTTTGTTGATATGTTGAGCGAGAAAGTAGGCTGCGTTCTGATGCTGCTTCATGGCAGAGACCATCTCTGAGACATCAGTTAGCTCTGAAGAGTTGGTTTCATGGCCAGAATCCAAGGATGACTCAGGAGTGATGGCAGCCAGGACAATAAGACCTGAGGAGGGACACAAAGAAAACCTCACGGCAACACTCACACCACGCTACTATGCAGAGGAGAGGGGAACCCAATGTGGCAGGAGGGTCCCAGGAATGCAGGACACAGCATCTCATCGGAGAAACTTTAGTGACTTCCCACAACTTGGAGATAATGCTCTTAAGAGACATCGCTTGTCAGCACTGAGCTGGCTTTCTACCTCAATTCAGCAAGAGCCCTTGGCCCAGGAAAAGGTCCTGGGAAGCTTTCCAGTATTAACGACAACAAAGCTACAGGAAATTGTCTGGAGCAAGAAGGAAAATCAGGCAACACCTACTCTGCCGTAGTAAGCAGGGCAACCAAGGTGGAGAGGGGGACAAAGGACCATGCTGCCAGCAAGCTGGTCCCAGAGCCAACTGTCTGAGAGCAGCTTTGCCCCGTGAAGGGCTCACACACTCCAAAACCTGGGTGGGAACCTGCAAGGTCTGCGGACATAAGGTACCAGCTGAGTGGGGTCACAGGGAGGACCTTGTGCTCACAGTACTGGTTTGTTAGTGCCTCACCCCAGCATCATGGCACATGGACCTTGGCAGATACTGGATAACCAAGAGACTCCTTCAGCCAGTGTCGGGGAGAGGAGTCCCACCTCACCTTCTTAGAAATCTGAGCAGCAGCATGGCTGCTCCTGCTACAGCCTGTTGCCACAGCTTAATTTTTACTAGAAGCTGCTCCACAATCATATATAGGATGGGAGAAGGAGGCTAAAGGGAAGCAGGTACCACAGGAAAGAAAGGCTATAGGGAAGAATGAAAGTCACAGCCATTGAAATACCTGCTGTCTGCTGGGGTGGGGGATGTGGACAATCCTCTGAAGCAGCCAGGGCTTCCAGCGCCTGCAGGGTGGACACCAGGGCATCGTCCAGCTCTTGGGCATGGTCTCGGACTGTCCGTGGTTGCACGTTGTCTATCAGCGTGACAGGGATCTCGTCGTAGAGGATGCCACAGAGGTGCCGGCCCTGCTCCTGGCTCTGGGCAGCCGCCCGGCGCTTGGGGTCATCCTCGTCCGAGCTGTTGTCTCGGAAGCCGGGAGGGGGGGCAGCAATGGCAGGGAGCAGAGATGTCGTCTCATCTTCTTCCTCATCACTCCCGGGAGGTGGAAGTGACATCAAGTCCACCATATTGTCCCGGGTGGTGCCGGGCTTGCCTCCCTTGCATGAGGCCAGCCGGCTCTTGATTTTAGCTTGGCAGGACTCGCAGTAGAAGTGCGAGACGTCGCTCCGCAGGTGGGTGTCTATGGTGTGTGCCCTGGCCCTGCTCGCATGCCTGTCTTGGTCAAGGCCATCCAGGTCATACTCGTTAGCTGCCCCGTTGTAGTCTTGGCCAGAGCTTTTGGAAGTGGGGTCAGATTTGGTCCTGGGACGAGTTTCCTCAAAAAAAATCAGGTTTTCGTTGATATCTGTCCTGCTCTCTCTTTCCTTCCTCTGCTCTCGCATGTGCAGATAGCAAAAGCTGATGAGCTCCGAGTCCGAAGCCCTGGAGGCTGGAGCTCCGGCTGCTCCGGTGCCAGTGGCAGAGCCACCCACCAGCCCGCTCTCTTTCTTTCCCGTATGCCCCGCTGCGGCAGGCTGGTGGAGGTTGTGTGCGTTGATGTAATCTAAACCAGAACCACAACAGGTATGTTAGCAGCAGCACCCGGGAGAAAGGAATACAGCATGGGGAAGTTCCTGCTCACCCTGGAGGAGCATCCGTGTGCTCTCTGCCCTCCAAACCTTGGTGTGTCAGACTGCAGTGGGACATGTGTTCCCTGTGGCACAGCCAGGCCAACCGGCTGATCTTTTGAAAAATCATCTTCTGCAACCCGCTGGGACTCTGCCAGTAACGAGCGCAGGAAGAAATGTCCTGCACGTGCAGATGATAGAACCGTAGTTTGGGTTGGAAGGGACCTTAAAGACCATCTAGTTCCAGCCCCCCTGCCATGGGCAGGGACACCTTCCACTAGACCAGGTTGCTCCAAGCCTCATCCAGCCTGGCCTTGGACACTTCCAGGGATGGGGCATCCACAGTTTCTCTGGGCAGCCTGTTCCAGTGCCTCAACACTCTCATTGTAAAAAAAATCTCCCTCTAGTCTGAATTTACCCTCTTCTAGTTTAAATCCATTACCCCTTGTCCTATTGCTATAGGTCCTATTAAAAAGTCTGTCCCCATCTTTCTTACAAGACCCCCTTAAGTATTGAAAGGCTGCAGTAAGATCTCCCTGGAGCCTCCACTTCTCCAGACTACAAACCCCAGTTCTCAGCCTGTCCTCCTAGGAGAGGTGTTCCAGACCATTGATTATTTCTGTGGTCCTCTTCTGAACTTGCTCCAACAGGGCCATGTCCTTCCTGTACCAAGGATGCAGAACTGCAGCTGGGGTCTTCACAAGAGCAGAGTAGAGGGGGAGAATCCACTCCCTTGCACTGCTGGACTTCCAGGGATGGGGCATCCACAGTTTCTCTGGGCAGCCTGTTCCAGTGCCTCAACACTCTCATTGTAAAAAAAATCTCCCTCTAGTCTGAATTTACCCTCTTCTAGTTTAAATCCATTACCCCTTGTCCTATTGCTATAGGTCCTATTAAAAAGTCTGTCCCCATCTTTCTTACAAGACCCCCTTAAGTATTGAAAGGCTGCAGTAAGATCTCCCTGGAGCCTCCACTTCTCCAGACTACAAACCCCAGTTCTCAGCCTGTCCTCCTAGGAGAGGTGTTCCAGACCATTGATTATTTCTGTGGTCCTCTTCTGAACTTGCTCCAACAGGGCCATGTCCTTCCTGTACCAAGGATGCAGAACTGCAGCTGGGGTCTTCACAAGAGCAGAGTAGAGGGGGAGAATCCCCTCCCTTGACCTGCTGGCCACACTGCCCTGGATACAGCCCAGGATACGGTTCGCTTTTTGGGCTGCCAGTGCACACTGCCGGCTCATGTCCAGCTCTTCATCCACCGTTACCCCCAAGCCCTTCTTCTCGGGGCTGCTCTCGATCCCTTCACCCCCAGTCTGTATTGGTACCAGGGGATGCCCTGACCCAGGTGTGGGACCCTGTGCTTGGCCTTGTTGAACCTGTTGAGGTTCACGTGGGCTCACTTCTCGAGCTTGTCTGCGTCCCTCTGGATGGCATCCTCAGGTGTGTTAACCGCATCACTCAGCTTGGTGTCATCTGCAAACTCGATCCCTTCATAAATAAATGCTTGTGTGATGGAAGGGAGCACATTCCCGGGGGTGGCTTTGTATGTGCCACACTTGTCTCAGCCCCCCGCCCAAGTACGTGGGTCTCCCTAGAGGAAAGGGTTAAGCCCGGAAGGACACCATGCGTGTCGCCACCACGAGGAGGGGACTGCTGGCACTGAAGACAAGGGACCCTCTGGCTCCGAGGCATCAACCCCTCCCTGCAATAAGGAGAGGAGAGAAGACCTGGAGAAGGCAGAAGGGAGAGGGACGTAGAGATTTACCTGGTGGATGTGGAAGATGGCTAGCTCAAAAAGAGACCCTGTGGTATCAAAGAAGCTGACATGCGTTTTTTTTCCCTAAATCAATGAAATCTGGATTCTCATTAACAAAGAGCTGTTGAAAGTGTTTTAGTGAGGCCCTTACGTGTGGTATAGTGATGATGGGGGCCAAAGAGCCTAGAGGGTGGCTGGGCAGGATTTGGAAGCAGCTGAGCTCCAGCCAGCGAAAGCCATGTGATGCATGACCATCTCCTCCTGCTGTTTGCTCCACTGCCTCGAAAACAATTACATGCTATAGAGTTTAATCATAGAAATTTTATAAAATTAAATATTATGACATTTATGATAAGAAAGTATTGACCCTAAAGCTGTCTTTTGTGAGGAATTAGATCAATGACACCATGGACCAGCAGCACAACTGATCAGTGCCCTTTTACAAGCAACCTTTAGACATCAGAAATATTGTCCTGTTCCTCCCTCTCCATCTGGACATATGTCTCTTTTCTAGACTAGCCACAGCAAATTCCTTTAACCTTTTCTGACAGATCTGTTTCCTAAATGTCTCAGCTTTCTTACTGCTCTGGGCTGGACTCCATCCATGTCAGCTACCTGGGAAAATGTCTTGTTTTTGTGCAGCGTGATGGCAGCAGGGAGAGGAAGCAAGGTCCCACTTGCTGGGAGGCAGAGCTGGGCAGAACCACAGGAGGGCTGGCCAGCACAGCAGGCACAGATAGGAAGATGCAGGTCACCAAGCCACCAGCCATCTTCAGAAGGACACGGCAGCAGCCTGGCTGCACGCACCAACAGGGACCTTCAGCCTCGGTCTGCCGGTTCCACGTGTTAAATGGGAAGAAGGAATTGTCACCATTTTGGCATAACATTGGCTAGACCAAGCGATTTTCCTCAGGAGACAGCTAAACGTGGTGTAATATTGCCTTTCAGGGAGACATCCAACATAGCTCAGCTGACTTTAAGTGAGAGACACTCCCTCCCAGTCCCTTGTCCCTCAGTGACCGTGATCCATGCGCTCTTTTGGTCTGGCTGGCAGCTATTGGATCAGGTTAGTGCCAAAAGAGCCCTCTGCTCCTGCTGTTAAGCATTTCCCTGTGACAACTCTCCTCGTGCTCCCTTGTGTGAGGCAAGTGGTTGAAATATTGCTTGAACTTCTGGCCAGTGGTCCAGCCCTCAGGAGGGGCATCTCTCTGCATTATGGGTTGAATTGGGCAGCTGTGCTGGGAACGGCTGCCAAGGGGATGCAGGCTCCATCTTACCAAGTATAAATTAAATCCAATAAATCCTAATTAAATTCATTAGCTCAACAAATTGGACAATTTGTCTTCCCAAACACATATTTATATTATACTGTTCATCACCTGCAATGCTAAAATCCCAATCAAAGCAATCTCTCTCTCATTTGTGGACATGGTGGTCCTCAGAAACGGCAGCTGTGTGAGTGAACACAGGGCTGCCCTGAGAGTGCACAACGACCTGCCACAGCCAGGGGCGTTCATTCAGCGCTGGGCTGCGGTGGGGCAGCACGGACCGAAGCAGAGGCTTTCCTGAAGCCAGACACCTCTGATGGGTCATGCTAGCAGCCTGCCCCACTTGCACAGCCTCGATGGCTGTTCACGCCTAAAATCCATAATCCAGCTGCTGGATGCTAAGGGGAGAAGGTCCTGATAAAGAGCTGAGAGAGCAACCAAGGGCATGGAGCTGCTCAGCTGGCGATGGTTGCTGGTGGGAGAGGGGAGAGGAAGGGGCAGGGAGGTGAATCACCTGCAGAGCTCCAGCATGGCACAACTCTTCCCGTGGAGGGCAAGGATCCAGCATACAGCTCCACAGAGAAATGCAGAGAGATGGATCTAAGTGACAGCATCCAGACAGAGCGTGCATTGCTAAAAATGTCTGCAGTTCAGCA
>NW_010250567.1:19212-22241 GCF_000690775.1 Eurypyga helias
GATGGATGTGCTCTTCTTCTAGGCAAAAAGCACGGGCCAGGGCTTGATTTTACATTTAAGATTCTGGCACAGCCTGCCTGCAGCCTGGAAAGTCAAAGCTTAGGTTAACTTGATTCATCCCAATGGGGCTTTCTTATCGTTCCTACAGACGTGCTAATGATCAGCAGTCCCTGCTCCCTGTGATCCGCCTAACTCCTGACAGCTCAGCCTGCAGCTGTAGCGAGACCAGAACTTCGAGCAGACTTTGTTTTCTCAATACAGACTGAATTCACGCCTTGTGAAAGATGCCGGAGTGGCTGGCATCCTTCCTGGGTCTGCAGGGAAGCTGTTCCACTCCACTGGTCAGAGAGGTTTTCATTGCAGCCCTGAGGATAGACCAGGCCATCCAGGGAGAGGCTAGCTCTTTGCTATGAAGACCATGGATCCACTGCTCCATCGCTGTCCTACCCACACCATGACTTCCCCTTACACTCGCTCCAGCCCCCTGCAGAATGACACTGGTTTCTTGAGACTGTCAAGAAAAGGGCAAGATCTACTATCCCTTCTGGCATAGGTTTGGAACACACCCATGGAGCAAAATCTCTCTGAGGAAACAACCTGGCTATTAGCACTGTTGCTAGAGTGTGGAAAAGCATCATTTGCCCGTGCTGACATCCCTTGAGTGACCAGCAGCCTCTCTCTGAGCCCTTGGGGATGTTCTGAGATGCTCCCCGCTTCCTACCGCACTCCTCTGACTCCCCACAGCCATGTGCCCCATGTGTCCCTGTAGCCCATCTCAGGGTGACATGGTGCAGGGAAGGACCACTCTGATGGACCACTCACAGCAAAATAGGACTAAATGTGTTTCTGTAGGGCACGCAGCGCAGGAAGCACCATGACAGCTGTCAGTAGGAGGCTCAGGTGAAGGAACAAAAGGAAACCATGTGCGTATACTTATACCATCACTGCCAGGTCTTTCCCTGGATTCACTGAGGTTGCTGCAGATGCTTTCCTGAGGCGTCTTATGTGTCCTCCCACATGTCTGGGTGCCTTCCTCAGAGGTACCTGGTTCTTTCCCAAGGACCCTACTAGCTTTCAGCACTCCTCCCGCCTCCCCCAGCTAGCCCCATCTTGAGGGGGCAGTTTTGACACTGCCAGCTAAACTGAAGGCTTCTCACAGCTCTCTGGAGCTGTAGTATCACTTGGAAGGTCTGGGGATAACCTTCCAGTGTCAGCTGGGTTAGTTACTGGTTTAAATTGAAAGAGGAGAGATTTAGATTGGATATCAGGAAGAAGTTCTTCCCAGAGAGGGTGGGGAGGCACTGGAACAGGTTGCCCAGAGAAGCTGTGGATGCTCCATCCCTGGAAGTGTCCAAGGCCAGGCTGGATGAGGCTTGGAGCAACCTGGTCTAGTGGAAGGTGTCCCAGCCCATGGCAGGGGGGTTAGAACTAGATGATCTTTAAGGTCCCTTCCAACCCAAACCATTCTGTGATTCTATGATTCTGCCCATCACCAACCACTGATCCTGTAGTTTATTTTTCCCTCTACAAAACATATCCAGTGTGAACACCTGCACAGAACAACAGCCTGTAGCTTATCCTTGGCTCTTGTTTGAAATCACTCGAGGATAATTGATCATTTTGAGGGTGACACATCTGCGATCCATCCCTGAGGAACCACTGTCGGTGCCTGGTGTCTTTAGCTACCTGTCTTTAGCTGTTCTGGTCTCCTGCTGTGCTCACACTGGCCCTCTGCTCCGTGCATCAGGCTGGACACCTGAAAATCTGGGACCCCAAAGTTTCCTTCTTGATTTAGGAAAGCAGCAGAGCAGCCGTGCTTGCAGAGCTGCCCGTGCAGCCCAGACCCTCACTGATGAAGGCAGCAGTATCTGAAGGCAAAGGAAGCACAGTCCTGGCTGAGAGCATGCTCTGATGTTGGTCTCTGGAGCCGGGATGCTGGCCAAGGACTGTGCGCTGCATCCCTGTGGCAATGCACAGGCTGTTCTGTGGGGACCCAGCATTTAGCTGGCAGCATTACGTCTTTCAAATGGCACCTCCTGGATCTGCTCTAGGAGCTGCCAGGACAACACTTGCAGTGAGTGTTTAGCCCCCAGGCTAACACCACAAGTCAGAGTTTATCCAAAATGAGTAGAATCGTATAATCTTTTAGGTTGGAAAAGACCTTTAAGATCATCAAGTCCAACCATTAATCCAACACTGCTCATGCCCCCGCTAAACCACGTCCCTGAGCACCTCGTCCACACGTCTCTTAAATCCCTCCAGGGATGGTGACTCCCCCATCTCTCTGGGCAGCCCCTTCCAATCCCCGACAGCCCTTTCCGTGAAGGAATTTTTCCCAATATGCAGTCTAAACCTCCCCTGGCACAACCTGAGGCCATTTCCTCTTGTCCCATCACTTATCACTTTGGAGAAGAGACCAACCTCCCCTCTCTGCACCCTCCTTTCAGGGGGCTGTAGGGAGCAATAAGGTCTCTCTGAGCCTCCTCTTCTCCAGGCTGAACACTCCCAGCTCTCTCAGCCGCTCCTCACAGAGCACGTGTCCTCCAGACCCTTCCCCAGATCCGTTCCCTTCTCTGGACATGCTCCAGCACCTCAGTGTCTGTCCTGTAGTGAGGGGCCCAAAACTGAACGTGGGATTTGAGGTGTGGCTTTACCAGTGCTGAGCACAGGGTGACAGTCACCGTCCCGGTCCTGCTGGCCACACTGTTCCTGACACAGGCCAGGATGCCGCTGGCCGCCTTGGCCACCTGGGCACACTGCTGGCTCCTGTTCAGCCAGTTATGGACCAGCACCCCCAGGTTCTTTTCTGCCAGGCAGGAGTGGTTGTCTCCCTGCTCCTTGTTTTCTGGTTAAAAGGGGGTCTGCTGGTTCCGCAGGGGGAATGGGAGCAGAGGGGAGATGCCAGAGAAACCCTTCTGCTTTCTAACGCTGCAGAGCCCTGGCAGAGGAAGGAGGAGGAGGGTGAGGCTGGGGAAGAGGCTCGCACAGAAAGCAGAGGCTGAAACGTACCTGCCTTGATAATCTGAGGC
>NW_010250567.1:22303-35764 GCF_000690775.1 Eurypyga helias
GAGCCTGGGATGAGTCAGGGGAAGTGGGTGGCTTCAGGCCACTCCATCAGCAGCACCAGCGGCTGGAAGACAAGAGAGGCAAAGTGCACGTGGGCCATGTGGCTCAGCCGACGCCAGACCAGTGTTCCAAAGGGGTTGTGCCAGGGCCCAGCACCAGTGTGACTGATGACCTGGCTGGCACTTTTAGCACCCACACAGGAAAAGCCAGCCAGGTGCATGTCATTGCTCCAGATCACCCAGCAAATCGCTGAGCACCAGAAAGTGCCTCGCTGCAGCTGTAATTCCCACTTGCTAACTTCCCTAAGAATGTGGAAAGATGTGGAGCCACACAGGGCACAGGCTATGCCTGGCAGGTCCCCCCGTGCAACCGGCTCTGGATCATTTACTTTGCTCCAAGCTTCCCTGCAAGCACCAGTTTAAGCATCGGGTCCTGGGGAGCCTGGGGAGTTTGTGGAGTCTCCAGCTGCCAGAACCCCTGGTGCCTTGCAGGCACCACATCGCCCTCCCATAAACTAAGATATCGGCTTCCAGCAAGATGCAGAGGGGGCAAAAACCTATTACAGGCTCCCCCAGCCACCACTCTGAGCCTGTGGATCTTATTTAAATCTAACCCTTTGGAAAATTAAATCTGTGCTTAGGAGCAGATGGTGTCTTCTCTTTTAGGAGAGCATTTATTCTCATGCTAAAAAAGGTCTTTGCTTAAAGAGAATGAAAAAATCAGACACTATCTGTGTGCCACATATAACCTCGCTGCACAATCTAGCGGCAGACACCATGACTCCCCGACTCCCAGGCTTGTCCCACGGAGAAGGTTTGCTAGCCCAGGGAAGGTGTGAGGGTGGGATCCACTCTATACCTGCCCAGTGAGTTCCCATGCACTGCTGGGACCCAGCTGGGCAGAGCAGCCTGCACCAGCATAGCTCAGCTGAGCGGTCCACGCTCAGTCCAAGACCCTAGAGATGGAAAAAAAATGGACAGTGCCTTCAATAAAGTTATGGCAAGGCAGCTCCGCCCTCACCTGCCCCTTGCACGAAGCACCCCTGCCTAAAGGAGCTTTGTACCCAGGCACAGGGCTGTTCAGCTGCTGCTGTGGCTCGGGCTGCCCGTCCTGCCACGCTTGGTCTCTTGCACACTGACAGCCACCCAGGACTCAGAAGATCTTGTTTATCCTATCCAGAGCAAACCAAGCCCATTTTAAAAACTACTTCAGCCTACGCAGTGTTAAAAGAATTAAAGCTATTTTGGTTTTCTTGTTGTATAAACACAGGAGGTTCCTGGTACCCTCTGGCCAGTTCTGCACTCTGCTCAACACTCGCGTTTTTGAGGCCTTATAGCACATCACGCGCTGGACCATACACCGCAATAAACCTGGGTGTGAAGCCATCAGCCCTGAGCTGTGTGTGATCCCCACTCCACGCCAGCCCGGGAGGGGCTGAGTCCTCCTAGGGCCATGGTAAAGAAGTTCCCTCCTCAGCTGCTGTGTAGGAAGAGAAAGGAAAAGAAACAACCCGACGTGGAAGAGAAATAACCCGACAAGTGAACACGCTCTGCTGAGGGACTCGCTTGACAAGGCTCTTTCTGCATCACGGAAAATAAACCTGAGATGACACAGATCAATGGGAAAGTATCAAGATAGAGGGAGGGAAGAGATTCTCCGTGTAGCTCGAAGGAGGCAGGCATGCAGTGGTGAGGGGAGGGGGTGACATCTCTCAGCCCAGCTTGACATAAGTGATGAAAGGAAACCATGTGTTCCAGTTCTGCCTCATGAAGCATCCTTAAAACAAGTGCCTTCTACACAGGGCTAAGCCTTCTTGGGTTTTTCAAGCCATCTGTTGAATAAAGAGACATTTGTGCATTCCCCCCCCCACCGTTACACAGCAGCGAGGGTTTGAGTCCTAGCAACAGGAAAGGAAGCAAGCACCAAGGGCAGGGAGACAATGGCTCATGAGTATCCAGTACTGGGGGATTAAGTGAAGAGGCTGAGGCAGGTTAAAAGTTCCCTTTCAAAAGGAAAACTAGGGTGGTAGTTTCCACCACAGAAGAGATTCCCAGCTAGCTCCTGGGGACACCAAGGCTGAGTGTCACCCCTACTTCTGAGACCCAGCCTTATTTCCATCTTTGCTCAGACACCTTTGCTTCAGGATGCTCCCAGAGATGGGACTGTAGGTTCCTGCTGGCAAAAAGCAGCCCCTGGATCAGTCCTCCTGAAAGGAGCCAGGACTGAGACACAACCACCGCGACTGGTGTTTTTTGCCTACAAATAAAACACACGCAACTCCCCCAAGATGCCGTGCCAGGTCTCCAAGGAAGACTAGCCTCCAGACTGGCTTCCAGCAATCGGTGTGGCATGCCGGGGTTAATTGTAGCTCTCTGCTCTGAAAAAGAGGAACCTTAATACTGATTAGCATTACAGCTTAGCGAGGGATCTTAGAAATGGTTACTCTCACATCCTGGCAAGCAAGCGGCGTGAGAGTTCTCTAATTGTCAAGCGTTCAAATATTGTTATGAGGGATTAAATCGCTTCAGGGGCAGCTTGAAGCCATCCACCGGTACTGCTGGCAGCACTCCAGCTGGCTCCCCATGGCCCGGGAGCCCGTGCTGCCGGGGCTCTGTGGCCGGCTGATGGATTATCAGCTGTTTAAAAAGGTGTGGAATGTAAGCAAAGCTGCTGCTGTCGGGTTGTGTGTGTCCCCTGGCCTCAGCGGCTTCCCTGCTGCTCACTAACAGAGGTGTGTCTGTAACCCCTTCCCACGTGGGGGTACAAGACTGAATCTCTTTCCCATGCGGAGACCGCAGCCTTCCAGACTTCTACCTTGCTGCCCCATCTCCCTGAAAGTGGCCAACAGATCTGAAAGTGGTTCGTGGGGTCAAGAGGCAACACGATCCTTGTTTTCTTGGGAAACCATGCTACGGAGAGGAGGTGACAGGGATGGCAGCTAACGGAAATGTTGATTTTAGACATCAGCAATCTTGGTCGTCCTGTTCCATGCAGGCAAGGCAAGTGAGATCTCACGGAGATAGCGGGGCACAGGGAAGCTGAGCAAACACTGACTTTCTGAGCAGCTGCACGAAAGATTTCCAACACATGTTGCTAAGGGTTTTAGATGGTAAATTCAGGGCAGCTTTGCAGGCAGCTGCTCTAAGTAACAACACTGCAGGACTGCAATCTATGCACTGGGCTTCCTTGTGATGCCCATGTCTTGTGGCGAATGGGATTGACCTCCTTTCCTTCAGATACATCCTGCAAGGAGCGGTGAGGGCTAGTGCCTGTGGTCAGTACTGGCTTGGTCCCCAAAGGGATGGAGCTCATGCAACATCCCTGCCTCCCCTGCAATTTTTTTAGCTCATTGCTGTTTCTCAACCAGATCTGACAAAAAGGCAGCGACCTGAAAGAGCATGAATCTTTCTAAATTTTCTAAACCGGTGGTGCAGCAGAGCAGAGAGACTCCTGTGAACAGCCAGCAGGCAGGGAAGGATGCTGCAGGAGCAAAACCAGTGTTGTTCCTCTAAGACCCTCTCCCCACCCCATTGGCACTGATTTTTTTGGAAGCGGCCACAAAGTGCAGGGCCTCTTTCCTAGCTGTTAATCCGGAGATGGTGTTAATCAACAATGGGGACCAAGTTATTAACAAGGAGAACCTCATGGTTATCCTTCCACCACACACCGATGGTGTGTCTCCTGCTAACCAGCCCATCTTCTTCCTCCTCCTCACCGGCACGTTCTCGCTGCAACAGCGGCGAGGACTCATACTTTGGTGGCCAAGGGCTCTGCTTCCCTGGGATGTCAGAGCAGAAATGCTTGTCTGACTTTGGTCAGGGCAGCAGCACCTTTAGGATGAAAGCTGCTTTTACACAGAACTTAATGGGAGAACCATACTGCTCTAAAAATGCCAAACATCAGATTCCCAGTGGGATGCACAGGTAAAAGTTCATCTCTGATCTGTGATATGCCAACATGAAAAGAAGCAAATTTTAAAGAGAATGCCCTTTCTACATCTAAATAGGTAATACCAGCCTGAAATTAGTGATGTTTTGATCCTTCACTCATACTGGTTTTCTAGATTTTCTAGTCCTAATGAGAAAAGGACATTTTTTTTCACTTTCCTGCTTGGCAAACAGTCTTTCTGGAAAGCAAAACAAAATACATTTATACTGGATATGAGAGATGAGTTTTCCATTAGCTTATTAAGGATATAGTGCTTTTCTTATTATGACTTGCTTTTAAAGCAAACCTTGATGTCCTTCTGAAGGATATTCTCTTGCTCAGACAAAGGTGAAAGTTTCATATAAGAATGTCTGGAGGAAATTTTACAGGCAGGGTTATGCTAGAGGATCGTAACAGTCCTCATATTTAAATTAATTTATGACCCGCTCTATGGATGCTATAGCCCTTAAGCTTATACACATTTCCTTTTAATCTCCCTCCTTTATCACATACTTTGGGTCTTACCCTGCTTCCGTTAATGGAGAGCGGTAGAAAGGTGGGAGATGAATTTACATAATTTATGTCCCTGGTTTACTTGAGGTGCGCTGCCAAGTTTATATTTAACAATATAGGCATCCACGCCTAACAAGACAGCAGTCAATTTTTCACTTGTACGTTGACCTTTCCTTCCCTCCCTTTAGGCATTATTAACTCAGCTCTATCAATACCAGGCTGCTTATGATTAGGACCATTATTCCCATTTGTTGATCAATAAACCTCCCGCCTTTGTTAGCAGCAGACCTTCAGGTTTCTGCAGCCGCGTCTCCTTCCTTAGGGTGTGAGCAGCCGCCGCTGTTCACCCAGCATTGAATGCCCTCCTTGTTCTCCACATGGTCCCACAAAAGGTCACAGCAGACGGAAAGGGACCTCTGAAGCCTGCAAACGTGTCGGTGTCCCCTTCTCTCCGCTTCAGTGGTGATGCTACATCCCCTTGCAGCGATGCTGTGTGCCGGGGAGGGCACAGGTCCAGCCGACATCCCCCCGTCTCGCTGCAGCTGCCACCCTGGCCGGCTTTCATCTCCCCGAGGGCTACTCAAAGGGGTTGTGCTTTTCCCTGTGGGATTTCTAACAACCAGAGCCTGACAGTGCTTTTGTCATCCTCCACGTTCCTCTTCATTGAAGCCGGTTCTCAGGATTCACAAGGTTGCGGCACCATCGGGCTGAGCTCCTGCCCACAGCACTGGGTGCCTGAGGTCTGCTTGTTTGGTTGGTGGTTTTTTTTTTAAATAAACAAATCAAATTTGGCTTTGCAGGCGTGAAAACTCTCCACATGTTGTCTGACACTTGTGCTTCTGGCTGGCTCCCATCCTAGGTGCCCACAGGCAGTGCTATGGGTGACACCGGGGCTGGCACCACGTGCTGGTACAGCTTTGCTTTACATCCCGCTAGAAAGGCTCTGTGAGGGAGGGGAACTGCATCCACACCTCCCACCTCAGGTACTGAGCCAAAGGAAATCTCAATCCCTCTCTCTCTCTCTCCCCCAAGATGACAGTGTTTCAGAACAGCTTAATGCAAATAAAGATGGATTCAGCTTAGTGAACCGGAGCCTTCAGGTTCATCGTCGCTCCGAAGCCTCGCTCTTCGCGCAGGACAGATCTGATGGGCTTCAGTCATTGCTTGCACTAACGGCAGCCCTGCCTGCCCTCACCAGTTCAGTGGGGCTCCCCACCATTCCCAGGCTACGAACGTGTGTGCGGTACATGCCCCGCCTCAGCACCCACAGCACGCCCCAGCCACCCTTGGCGGGGGGAAGCACCGCTGGGCTTGGGGTCAGCTGCGGTCTTGCCGGCACCCGCTGCCGCCAGCTCCAGCGGGGAAGGCTTGGAGGCAGAGGGATCACCATCCCATCCATTGCCAGGGTGAGGGGTGGCAGATGGGCAGGACTTGGCTCCTTCCAGGGGAGGAGGAGAAGGCTGCACCCCCATGCACGGCAGCATTTTGAAATAAAAAGCAGGCAGGCTGGAAGCACGCCGGGGCCCCCGGGACACCAACATCAATAGCCAGATTACAGGCACAGCGGCAGCCAGGGACGTTTCTGAATTAATTTTTCCTCTGTTTTCCTCTGTCGACTCTTGATCTCGGCTAAAGCACTGGCTGGCTGTGGGCCCTGCTGCGAAACACGACGGCAATTACCCCGATGCCTTTGATTGAATTGCGCTTGGTGAACGGCCAGCCGCCCTGAGCTCCTGCCCCGCAGCCCGGCGCGGGGACGAGGCGCAGCCTGGGACACCTCCTCCCTTAAACTGCAGAAGCCTGTCCAGGCTCAGGCGATCCATCTGCCCCCCGAGTGTTCCTCTTTCATTCCAGAGGCCTTTTCATTCAGAGGGCTTTGGCAGCTTTTTTTGCCAATATCAAGACTGTTAATAATAAAAGCCCAGCGGCATGTAGCTGTGTAAATCAGAAAGGAGAAATGCTGCATTTGAAAAGGCATTTCAGCAAGAACTTTGCTTCTGCGGGAGCTGCAGTCAGGGCTGTGACCTGCTGGAGTCATCCGGCTGGACGTGGGGAGCTGTTTCCGATGTGCCAGTGGAGCTGAGCAGCTCTGCCCATGCCTCCTGCACCAGGGAGCTTGGGTGAGCGCAGTGAGCAGCAGCCCCTCTGCCTCCCCTGCACCCCATCAGCACTGCTGAGCTTGCCCGGGTGCTGGGCAGGAGATGCTGACATTGCCCTTCCCGGGATGCTGGGAGGTAGAAGAGGATTTTTCAGTCCTGCTCTGGGGAGAAGGAGAGATACGTGCCTGGAAGCCCAAACCTGAGGTGGCTCAGAAGCATTGGCCCCTCTCAAATGCTGGTCCCAGCACTGCCGTGCACCTGAGGGGAAAGCCCCCAGGAGATATGGGGCCCCCAGACCACTGAGACAAGCTGCATTTAATGCATAAAGATCCCAGGAGACACCATATGCCACCCCCCTGTCCCCAGCGAATCTACGAGCTTCAGAATCAACGCTCAAACACCAGCAAGTCTGGAGCACAGGAAGACGAGTGGAGAAGTGCCGGCCTCAGCAGAGGGGGGGACTTTGTCAGGTGGGAATGACCACACGATCCTGCAAAATGCTTGCACCACTGCAGTGCAGCTGGGGAAGCACCATCCTGTCCTCCCCCAGCCCCATGCTGTGAACTTTCCCAGCATTTCCAAACGAATCTGCCCCGCTCCCTCCATGGCTGTGGAGGCAAAACCTGCTTCTCTCCTGCCAGCAGGTCCCTCGGACATTTCAGGGAATAAACATCCTTCTTGGACCCTGTAGCAGAGGACTAGGGGCTTTTGTTCCTCTGTCCCAAGGTTGTGCAGCTCCTCTACAAGGGGTCCTGTCAGCATCTGCCCCCCTTGCTGCCACTCTTGCAGTGACAAACACCTAAGGAAAGCAAAGCAGAAGCACCAGCCCTGGGTTTGTATCCCACATAAGCTGTTTCAAGCAGAAAATGAAGCTCAGGATGGACTAGCTCCAAAACAAAACAATTAACTACCCTGTAAATAATTTATAAGACAAACACCATTTCTTTTCCTCCTGAACTAAATGCAAATGGTTTATGATCTCCCCAGACCTGCTGTTACCTGAAAATCTCCCCCAGCCCCTTCCTGGCAGGTACTTCTTGGCTGCGGTTGCGGGTGAGCAGCGGGTAAGGATGCTCGGGCGGCGCCGGCTGACGTAGTTGGGGTGTGCTGTCCTCCCGGCTGATGGCTCCTCTGTGACCTGACCCCTTTTTTTAACCCTTAGGATCAACTACGCAACATCAATAAACCCGGCACTTAAAAATTCAAAATGGCCTTTCTGCACAAATCCCTTAACCGTCACCGAACATCTGCGGTTTCCACAGTAACCCAGCTAGCAGCTGCCATGGGCCGCCGCCACCCCACCGATTCCGTCTGGCTCACCCGCATCCCCGCCGTTACCCGCAGAACACACTGGAGCTGCCCCAGCACCAGCATCTCGCGAGGCAGCACCAGGCACCCCCAGCGCCATGGCCCCAGGGGGATGCTCCCGGCTGCTCTGCGATCCGCAGGGCTCCCGCAGGCTTCCAGGGCGATATACGGATTTAGGCGCAGGGCCCCAGCGCCATCAGGACACTACTTTGAGCGCAACCCTCTAACGGTTTATGACTCACGGTAGAAACGAGATTTATTTGCAACCCAGGGCTTTAGCCAGCGGCACGTTCAGTGCAATAGAATAATTGCAGAACGGAGATTAGCACCGTGAAGTAATGATCTTTTTTCCTGCTTTTCTTAGCCTGCCTCATCCATCGCTGTCCTGCGTAGGATTAGCATATGCCTCATTTTGGAGCAGACATTCTGATTTTAAAATCCAGCCCTTTGGATAACGGCTAAATGAAGACAGATAACAGCAGCCTCTGCAGTGGCAGGGTGCTGTTGAGCCTGCTGAGATTCACAAATGGGATGCTCCCTCTGCTCCAGGCAGGCAGAGGGGCTTTCGGTGGCTGCAGGCAGCTGCCCAGAATTCCTTAGGGAGATAAAGCCATCGTGCGTGCTACAAGTTGTCTGTGAGCTGCCTTTTACACAGCAATTGGGAGACTGCATAGAGGGGACATGGGAGAGAGTCAACTCCTACAGCAGGCAAGGGCTGATGGTGTTAGGGAGTTAATTACTGCTGCAGAGCACGGCTGAGGGGAGCGGCACTGCAGGATCCGTGGAGAAGCCGCCTGGGAATCGCCACCTAATTTATAGCAGATGGACGTCGCATCACCTCAGCCTCCAGCACATCTGCTGCTCCTGCGGCCAGTCTCTGCCGTGCACCGGACTGTGCCGGGGGCGACGACTGCCCTCCCCTATGACAGGGAGGGGATGGTGACACCAGAGGGGCCCGTGCACCCCACTGTGACCTCGATGCGCTCCCAGGGCTGAGCAGAGCTAACTCAACCTGTCTCACAGCCGGTGAGATGGTCACGGAGCTACGTGACAGTGGGAACACGCCGTGCTCCAACCAGCTTTTTATTAATGTATTAATATTGTGATTTATACACACATATCTGAGGGGCGTGGGCACCAGGCGGAACCAGAGGGGTTACTCAGCGGTGCAAACAGTATCTCAGGTCATACCTGCTCTGTAAGCAGTAAGGAGAGCCGGTGGGCTTCAAGCAGCTGGAGGGGCTGGGCAGGGGGGGCTGCCTGGGCAGGGAGGGCTGCCACTTGCCCAGGCTGCAGGGGTGAGGTTTGAGGGCTCTGAAGGGTAAAGACAGGCACAGCAGGACACCAGGACTCCACCTAGGCAACTGACCTCAGTGGGATGCAGATGAGGGAATATTAGAGATGTCAGAGTTCACCAAATACCCAGTGAATTACAAACACAAAAATGGGCTTCGTGGATGAGGCTGTTGGAGGGGACAGCCGAAGCAGAGGGGGTGAGGATGAGCGTGGCTCCGGCAAAGGCTACTGGGGTGTTACTGCAGTTCAGCAGAGCCACTGGACCAGGCACAGCGGCAGCAGGAAAACAGACTTGCAGGAATTAATGAGCCTGGTGGGAGGAGGTGCTAAAATCCACCAGGAGAGGAGGCAGCAGGAGAATCCTAAACAAATACACCATGGTTACATCTGTGAGGCTATGGCTGAAATAGAGAGTGCAGGGAAAGGGCCGCAGAGAGGGTTGAGGCTTGGAGACCTTGCAGGAGATGAGGAAACGCGGAGGCAGCCAGCACAGCAGCTCAGCTTCATCAGCCTTGGGAAAAGGGATGAATGCAGGGGCAGCAATACTGACCTACAGCCAAAGGCTTGGAGGGCTTGTGCAGATACACCCCCTCTGCTGTGCATCCCCCTGCCCCACAGCGGTCACAGCTCCACCGTGGCAGATGCAATGGCATGCCACAGCCTCTGCCAAGCACTGCTCCTGTCTAATTCAGCCCAAACTCCATCATAACTCTGCCCTGTTGAGCTCAAGGTGGGAGGAGAGGATGAGGCTTGGCAATTAGATGTCAGATTGCTGCCTCTCAGCTCTGTCCTTCCCCATGGGGCAGGGAAGAGCTGGGCACGGGAAGGCAGTGGAACAGAGGATGTCCTGAAGCAGGCACATGGTTACCTGCCTGTGAATCTGCCGGAGACATGTCCTTGCTTATTAAAAACCTGAGCAAAGGCCAGTGGAAGATATCTTTAGGATCTTGTGGTTGCTGGACCAGGAAAGAAGCCAGTAAAGCTCTGACTGCGTTGTTGATGGTCCCTCTGAAGGGTTTGGGACCCAAGAGAGACAGGAGACTGCGAGGGGCGAGGAGGGGTGGCAGGACCTGGCCATGGGATCAACTGCTAGGACCAGCACTGCACCACGTAATGACTAGCAGGGGATGGCAGCGCGCAGAGCCCAGGAGGCCATATACGCTAAGGAGCGGAAAGACTGCTCCGTGGGCTGAAGAGGAGGATAACAGAGGCAGCTGACAAGATACCTGGGGAATGACTTACTAGAGCCAGGGACACCCATGCCCAGGGATGCCCAGCGATCTCTTCTCGCACTCTGAGCCTGACACCCCCCGTCCCATCTTTCCAGTTCATTCAATGATGGTGTGTAGCTTGACAAGTACCACAAGCGCTGCCAATGCACAAAACAACACCAGCCCCCTCCAGCACCTGTGCCCAGCCCAGAAATGGCCACGGACCACTCCTCTCCAGCCCTGAGCAGAGGCGAGATGCTGACCTGCCTCCAAAGGGCCCTGCTACCTGCCTGGCCTGCATCACCCCCATCTCCCCCAGAGACCCTGCTCAAACCATTGGGTAGGTGTTTGAGTCATGGCCAGAATGCCACCATGCCTGCACCACGTACCCTTGGCATCAGTCCATGCCCCTACGGGACAAGGAGCCAGACAGGCAGGGGAGACGCCGCAGACCACATGCCCCATGACCGCAATGTGAAAGGGGCTTTGAGTCCCTACACATCTCCAAGAAGATGCTCTGACATGTCCTAGTGTCCTGAACAATCTCAAAGCTGAGCACTGAAGCCCCCAACCACAGCCTCCGTGCTGGCCCCTCTCCCCGGCGCCTGCTTCTGCGGCATCCATGCCTACCTTGGCATCCAGGATGCTTGTCTCCACTCGGGCCACCCCCTGGTTCTCCCTGAACAGCTGGATCTTGCTGACCTTGCTGAACTCCGACAGCACCGTGGTGAGGTTGGTCTTCAGGTCGATGACGTGGCTGATACCGTGCCGGGGTCCCACCAGAAGCGTGGTGGCTGGCTGCTTCTCGTCCTGGTGGCACATGGAGAAAGAGAGACATGGAGATGGAGTGGGGTAAATAAACACACCCTGGGGCTGCACGGGCTGTGCATGGCTCCCTCGTGGAGCCAAGCTGCGATGGCAGCAGCTCGGTCAGGTCCTGGATGGCTTTTGCCAAGCAGCAGGTGAAGCTGGTGCCATGAACCCCCTTCCTGAGCCTGTCTTCAGAGCCGGGAACGGTGTGTGGATGCCAAGACTGTTTAAAATGAAAGCACTGAACTGACTGTCCACATGAAATATTCAGGCCTGCCGGTGTCACTACAGAAAAGTAAGAGCATGTTACAAATCTGCCTGATCTGACATTGCCTCTGAGAGAAGGAAGTGAATGCATTTCAGAATAGAAGAATGACTAAAGCCTTGACTGAAAATAGAGATCTTCCTCAGAGGAAGGATGCTGGAGGTGAAGAGGAGCTGGCAGACCAGCGCAGAAGAGGATGAGGGAATACTTTTAACCACTTACACGTGGTTCAACTCCTAGGCTGGCTCGGCAACATGGCTTTGGTGTAAGAGATAACAAAGCAGCCAGGGTACCCACCCCAGAGGTGAGTTGCCCAACGCTGCACACTTACATGGAGACCTCTGGGTGGAAGCGAGAGGGATGGAATGGTGAGTCAGGCCACAGGGAGCCTTAGCGGATCCACCCTTCTCCTGTTTGGCTCAGTGGTTTTCCTCCTGCTGCGGAGAAAGCGAGGGGCTTGGGTGATGGGTGGGGATGGCTGGTGGAGCTGAGGGATGAGTGGGCCACGGCAGCGGCAGCTTCCTGAGAGCTGCCGAGCAGCGGCCAGGCTGGACCACTGCTGATGGAGACAGTATTCCTTGTGTGGAAAAGCAGGGAATGCAGTGGCCTTTGCCAAGGGTGGCCCTTCTCCGAGTTGGATGGCAGGATGCTGCCAGGGCAGGACCAAGCTATATGCATGTGGCTGGGACTACTCTGACTTCACAGAGCAGGCTCTCTCGTTGCCCAAAAGGCTGGCAAGAGCAGAGCCAACCTGGACCCTGCAGAGCTGAAGATCTGACCTACTGTCAGCAGAGGCTCTGAAGGCTTTTCTGGATGGGCTTGGACACCAGTGGGGCAAAGCAATAGACAGAGGGATGGAGTTTCTGTGGGTGCTACATCTCCCCTGTCCTCCAGCGCACACTCAAGACCGGTGCCAAGCACCTCCCAGCCCATCCTGAATTACCGTACCAGTCCCACTGTGTTGAAGAGGACCCCAGCAAAGGTGGGCAGCTCGTTCAGGATCCTCAGGTACTGCAGCTTCGCCTGCGCCATGGAGACCTGACAAAACACGTCACATGGGTGAGCACTACCAGCACAAGGGGGAAGAAATGCAAGAGGCTGGCGCAAACTTGGGAGGTCCCAAGCAGGGGCGCGCAGCACGTTGACGCTCGGAGCATGGGCTGTGCTGGCACCGAGCCTGGGGGGCTTGACATGGGGTGGAGGGGGTCTCTGCTCCCCTGCTGTCCTGGCCAGGGACAGGCTGGGGGGTAACTCAGAGCAGAGGCACAGCCAGGGAGGAGCCTAGATGCTTGAGGTATAACCCCCCTGGGGAAGTATAATCCCCCCTGAGATGTATAGCCCTTCTGGGCGATATATAACCCCCCCTGGGAGCTCTGACAGCTGCAGGGACCGAGGCAGTGGCAGCCTCCTGCAGAGCTTTCCAAGTCCAGAAGCAGAGATAACAAACACAGGCTCAAGTGATGTGTGCCGCTCTCACCAAGCTCAGATCTGGCTCTCGGCTAACCTCACCCCACTGATCCTCGCTGCAGTCCTCGAAATCCCGATCAGCTCTCAAAAGTCGATTCAGGAGAGAGCACAGCTGCCTGGCTGTCACCCCAGGTTTTATTTCCCATTCAAGGGGACTCAAGCAGCAATAACAGGAGTCCCCAAGCAGCTGGGGACAGCAGGATGGCTGGGGCAGGGGACACGCTGCCACCCCACCAGCCCTGAGCAGTGGCCGTGCGGGTCAGACTCACCTTGGTGCCTCCAGGCGGGTTCTGGTGGGCTTTGAGCTGCTGTGAGAGGGATTTCCGGAGGCTCTTCTCTTTGATGAGCTGCAGGAGCGAGGGGGGCAGGAAGGGCTCCAGGCCCCACTCCTTCCTGCAGGGAGGGAAGCCCACCTGAGCTGCCAGGCCAGAGACACCACTGATGAGCAGAGAGGGCCAGAAAATAGGGATGCTGCCGGAGAGCATCCTCTTGCCATCACAGAGAGCTGGAGCCGCACCAATACTTCCTTGGTGTCACAGCCAGAGTAGTGGCAGCCCCTAGCCGGGG
>NW_010250567.1:35794-47429 GCF_000690775.1 Eurypyga helias
ACAGCCACCAGCACCATGCTGGGGAACGCAGTGGGGCCAGTCTCTGCAGCTGAGCCCAGCTCCCACTCACCTTCATGTAAGGTCAAGGGATAAAGGGCAAATCCCCAAACCTATTTCGGGGTCTTCCCAGGGTGGCATCTTCCCCCTTCCTCCTTGTGCACACTAGACAAGGCCAGCCTGCACAGACAGACTACTGGGAGCTGCAGGAGAGCTGAGCCAGGGCTGCACGGCTTGGTGACAGATTATCCAGCCACAGTGCCTTCTCCTTGCCTTGGATGCCAGGTGGAAAATCAGCCTGTGTTCCCATGGAAATGATCCTGGGCTTGCAGCAAATATCCCTGCCAACCCTGGCAAGGCTGCTGCGTGCGGCTGTATGTGAGCACGTGGGGGTCTTACCAGGGCCCACGGTGGGACCAGGGGCTGCGTGTCACTGCTGCCAAACCTGTGAGCCGCTGGCCGGGGGGCTCCCAGAGCATCTCAAGCTCAGGACCCCGGAATGTTGCTGGGAGCACCCCAGGCTGTGAGCAGGAGCACAGGGAGGGGACACAGAGGGCTGTGTGGGGAGGGGGAGGAGGACTCACTCCACGTTCTTGAGGGAGACCTTCTGGCTGGGGCGGGTGGCTGCGACGGTGATGTAGATGTACCAGCAGCATCTCTGGCTTGGGGTCCATGCCGAAGCGCTCCCTGATCACATCATTGCGGCTCTGCAGGAGGGAGGAGAGGTGTCCACAGCCAGCCACAGGGACAGGGCGCCTGCCACCCAGGGGGATGCCTTCACAGGGCCCAGCCTGGACAGACGCAAGGGCCACGAGCACCATCAGGTCCCAGTTCCAAGGGGCGATTACTCTACCTGGATGTACAGGTATTCGAACGCTGCAGGATCCCGGCGTAGTAGCTCTACTGGATCCTTGGGGAAGAAGCTCACACGGAAGAGGCATCTCATGCCATGGTAGTGTGTCCTCTGCACAACCTGTGACAGGAGCAGAGAGGAGCAGTGAGCCCAGGAGCCCTGTATGTTTGCCTACAGGGCAGGAGACCCCCTCTCCTCTCCCCAGGGAGGAGGAATTTGATTTCTCTCCTCTATGCACCACCTGATCCCTTCAACCCAGGAACAGCCCAGCCTTCCCTGGTGTGACAGCTTTGCCTGGTGCTGCAGGGGTTTATGCCACCAAAGCTAACCTTTCCTCCATGATCCCCAGTCCATCCCTGGTCCTGGCAGCGCCAGCTTCCTGGCTCCCTGGGCAGGCCAGGGGTGTTGATGAATGCTGCCTGCAGCTTCCCAGGGTGGAGCACAGAACGTCTCCCCAGGGTTGTCCAGGTGGGATTGGTAAAACCCTGATTGTTTCCCTCTTTGGCCACCCTTTGCACCCTGGATCCTGCAGGACCATGACAGTGGCAAGGACAGGCGATGCCACTCCACGGCACCACCTTGACCAAGCCTCCCGCTGCTGGGAGAACACCCTCTCTGTGCCCCAGGCACCAGCCATGGCGGTCCCAATGCCCTCCCGCACCCAGCAGCTTACGTGGGCCAGTGGCTGCTTGTCCTGGAGAAGAAGGAACCGGTGGCTCTGCTCCGGGCTGGAATACTCCAGGACCAGGGCAAAGTGCTCGATGTGCCTCAGGGACAGGCGGTCCTGCAATGTCACCATCACGTCCTGCAAATGCCATGGACAGGCTTGGGTGCAAGGCACTGGCTCCTTCGCAGGGTGGGAGCTGGCACCCCATTGAGAACCCCCTCCTCCCTGCACGTGGGGCCGTGCCAGTGCAGAATGAGGTCCTGCAGTGCTAAGAGGGGCTGCAGGATGCTATTTAGCCACTGCTGGGCAAAGTGACCTTGCAGCAGGAAAACCAGCAGTTTTGGGGACGGGCTGCAGGGACCTGGCCCCTGGCAGGGGGACTGGCAGGAGCATCCATCCTGGCTGAAGGGCAGGCTCACAGCAAGGAGAAAAGTTAGGAGTGGTAAAGACAGCAAACCCCGTCACTGCCAGCTGCAGAGCGTGTCGCCCAGGGAGGCAGAGGGGCTATCTATCATGCGGTGGCAGCTCACAGCCAGCCAAGCACTGCTGCAGTGTTTGTGCAAGGAAGCAGGAGACAAGGAAAAATGGATCAGGCAGGCAGGAGAAGCGTCACGGTGCCATGGGGGGAGTGGAGGGACCCACCTTCACAGTGGTTCGGCCATCAAACGTGAAGGATTTGATCTGCCCGTTCTCCAGGAAAACCTTCAGCACATTGGGAATGAGGAGGAGAGCTTCTTTCTTCAACATGTCCTGGCACGCAGGGTCGGCAGGGGAGGAGGCAAGGAGGATGGGGGGCACGGAGAGACAGAGGGAGGGTGGGGAGAGAGAATGAGTGTCAGTGATGGAGTGGTTACGGCATCCTCCGCTTCACTGGGCTCATGTGCTAAGAGGCACATTTCCTTGAAAACGCAGTGTCTCTACTGAGCCATGGAGCAGCGCAGAGCTGGAGCAATCCAGAGCTGCCTGATGGATTCACCTCCCCAGCTCCCAGCAGCTGCAGCGGGAACGGAGCATCCCGCTCCATCCGGCACATCCCAGAGCCGTGCCCGTGCCTGGCAGCTTGTCCCATTCCCCAGCTGGTGTTCCAGAGGCGGGAGGCAGTGGCGGGGGGGGGCTCAGAGCTGATCCCCTTTTCCTGACCCCTAACCCAAGCCTAGCCCCCCTCAGCCTCACACATGCCCTGTGCAGGAAGTTGGGTGAAGGCTGATTTTATTTAGTGAGAAGTGTTTTGATCAGATAATTAGTTGATTTTGCTTAAAAATGGAACTTGCTAGAAGCGTTTCACAGGTTTGTTTGGTTTTTTTGCTTTGTTTTGTGTTTGGGGTTTTTTTCACGCTGCTTAACAAAATGTTTCTGCAATTAAGAGATAATGGCACTTGGCTGGACCGTTACTGCAGCAAAACAGCTTCCTGCCCCACGCAGCAGCACGCTGATCACCCTGCCCCACACACGGGCCCTCCCGCAAAGCCTTTGGCACTGGGTTGGAAGCCAGAGACCTTCCTTAGGGCAGGAGGTGGCACTGCCTGGATGTCACCCTTGGGTGCCCAGGGGGACTCAGGTGGAACCAGGGACAGTTTCTAGGGCTCTATCAAGACAGAAGGACAGGGGAGGACCATGTCATAACCCCCCAGCAATGACCCGACACCCAAGGACATCTGCCCTATGGGTCTCCCCAAGCCTGCTTTCACCCACAAAGGCCAAAACAGGGAAAGGAGCCCAAATGAGGGGAGAGGAACCCTGCAGCCCCCAGCCACCTCATGCCCCACGGCCCCAGGGATGCCTCAGGGGGGTGAACCACAGCGGAAGGCAGGGCAGGACTTACTGGGTCTGTCTCGCCGACTGTCACCTGCTCTGAAAATCGGACCTTCGCTGGGTTGGACCTTAGCTTCGCCTTCTTGGCTGCGCTGATGAAAGCAGATTTGGGAGACTGGAAAGAGAGCACCGGGTAAATCACCTGCCTGCCTTTGGAGCTGTGGCATGGGGAAAGCCAGACACAGGGCCCAGAGAAAGCATCTCTGAAGCCAGCGTGACCATGGGGAGAGGGGAGCAAACTATGACATAGGGGAGTGGAAAGCAAGTCCCCTTCGCTGTGGTTATCCAGTTCTGCAGGCAGGGCCGGAATGACGAGCAGCAGCCCACCAGTCCAACCAGCACCCTCAGCAGGACAGACGAAACTGCCCCCCTGAAGGCACATGTGCCCAGCACCCCCTGTGCAGGCTGAGCTCTAGCAGACAGGGTGGATGGAGGCACTGGGATGGAGCCAGGGCTTGTTCGGGGGCACTGGCACTGGTTTGGATGGGAGAGACGAGCTCCTTGGATGTGGGTCTGCAGGTGTGGGGAGGAGCCAGGTGGCTGGGAAATGGGAGATGCAGGACCCTGTACTGGGCACTGGTGAGACTGCACCTCGAATCATCGGTTCATATTTGGGCCCCTCACTACAAGACAGACACTGAGGGGCTGGAGTGTGTCCACAGATAGGGAAGAGTCTGGAGCACAAGTCCTGTGAGGAGTGGCTGAGAGAGCTGGGGATGTTCAGCCTGGAGAAGAGGAGGCTCAGAGAGACCTTATTGCTCCTTACAACTCCCTGAAAGGAGGGTGCAGAGAGGGCAGGTCGATCTCTGCTCCGAAGTGATAAGTGATGGGACAAGAGGAAACAGCCTCAAGTTGTGCCAGGGGAGGTTTAGATGGGATATTGGGAAAAATTCCTTCATGGAAAGAGCTGTCAGGCATTGGAAGGGGCTGCCCAGGGAGGTGGGGGAGTCACCATTCCTGGAGGGATTTAAGAGATGTGTGGACGAGGTGCTCAGGGACATGGTTTAGTGGTGCACTTGGTAGTGCTGGGTGAACAGTTGGACCTGATGATCTTAAAGGTCTTTTCCAACCTAAAAGATTCTATGGTTCTGTGATTGTATGACCCTGGGCAGCCCTGTGGGACGTTCTGGTGACAGTGCCGGGTGCTGGGGAGCCTCTGCCCGCACACGCTCCGGCACAGAGACAATCGTGCTGCAGAGCTGTGTGCATCTGAGGCTGACTGCACCAGCTGAGCAGTGTGTCCTGGCTGGTGGCCATCCAGGGCCAGGAGGAAAAAAGCTTTTTTAGATCCCGACACACACCCTGCTCCTGATGGTTCAGTGCTGGGCAGTGGCATCTCCTTCCCGGAGGGGAGGGGAGCACAGGGAAACTCTCATGTCTATCTTCTTCGCCGACATCAAAGGGCTCAGTAAAGCAGAAATGATGCCCTGCCACCACTACTGCCAGCACGACGGTTCAATCTGCTCAAGCACCACGGGTGCTGAGCCTCAGCCATCAGCACCCGGTGCCAGTTCCACTGCCAGCTGCACTGCTCGGGGTCTGGCACTCCTATCTCCCCACAGACACCCTGGCTGAGCTTGCCGGGAATGGCAATAGCACATCCCTCCCTGCTGCCTCTGGCATGATGGGTGACGTAGCAGACATGCCTGATGCCCTCAGCAAACTGTGTGGGTTGGGGATATTTTCCTTCCTGCGAGGATTGTGAGACACCAGTCCAACACCTCAGTTGAGCTGCCCAAGTGGCCCCTGGAGCCTCTGGGGACCCCACCTCAGTCTCCCAGAGGGCTCCTAACACCCGTCCTTGCTCTCCCGGGGCTGGCCATGGCCCCACAGGTCTCACCTGGTGAGTGTGCAGGACCGTGAGGATGATGAAGTCCTTGGCCTTCCTGTGACAGAAAGGAGAAATGAAGGTGGATGGAACCTCACGGCAGTGGACCTCAACACATACGTTTGGCTATCGAGAGGTCACATCCTCCCCTCCCCAGCCTGATGTGGGCAGGACCTTTGGGGGCACCTTGGCTGCTGTGCAATAGGGCTGTGGGTGCTCTCCCAGTGCTGCCCACCCCTCAGCCAGCTGGGAATGCATACGGCACTTGGTCCAAGGCACTCCCCCTGCTCAGGTTGAGGCTTCCCCACACCAGCAATGATCACCAATGACAGTGGAGCCTGAGGGTGTTCTCTGACACCCCAAGGCTCCGTTCAGGACACAGCAGACCAGCACGAGCCCCCTCCCCGGAGGTGATGAGGGACCAGTGTTGTCCTCACCTGACGAGCTCGATGAATCTCTCTCTGGGGGCTTCACTCACATCCTCATCGTTGATGGCCAAGATCTGGTCTCCTGGCAGGAGTTTATCCTCAGAGGGGCCGCCTGCCAGGAGAGAAGGTCAGGGCCAGCCTGGGCATGCTGGGGCTGTGGGGGAAGCAGGAGGGTCCCAAGCACCCCCAAGGCGTTTGCCCATGTATGCAGCTGTGGAGGGCTCCGCGCAGGCCCAGCAGAGGGGACAGGAGCCCAGGGAGGGGTCCCACCAGGGGAAGGTGCAGCTGTACTTGCTGGCACACCAAGGACTGCCCCCCGGCACACCCTACCTGCTGCCACTGAGCGCACCACCACTGGTCTCTCGCTGCCGGCCACGAAGCCAAATCCGTAGCGGGGATGGCGCTGGACCGTCACCTGTCGGAGCGTGTCCGAAGGCAGCTGCCCACATTCCATATCATCGCCACCGCGCTCCTCCGGCATCACATGGCTGCGCTGCAGAGCAGAGGGACAGGTTGTAATGCGCCCCATCATGTCTACGCTCCCTGCTTGCCCCAAGCCCTCCGTGACCTGGAGGGCAGCCCCATGCCTCCTGCATTGCTGCTCCCAGCAGCTTGCTGGATATCCATAGCTCCTCCGTCCTCCTTTGCCAGGATATCCACAGCTCCTTCATCCTCCCTTGCAGAGCAGTGCTGCCCAGTGCCCGTCCCTGCCACAGCGCAGCAGCTCGGGCAGGGGGACATTCATGCAGATGTCCCCTAAGGGTAAATCATGGCATCCTCTCCCAGCATCTCACCCTCCCATCCCTGTCCCAGCAACCCACTTCATTAGATGAGAAACCTGTGTGGGATAAACACCTGATGGTGTGACTGGCCATTACCCAAGGGATGCCACTGCTGTGGGGATCAGAGGAGACGGAAGCCCTGGCACAGCTGTAGAGATGACTCTCCGTCTGACTGCAGAGGTTTAAGAGCAAACTCACCGGTTGGCTTTTTGATGTCATGTAACACAGCATCAGAGAGAAGTGGAAAAAAGTTCAACCAGTCTAAAATACGGGATTAAGGCAGGCTCTGCCACGGCTGCTGGATCTACGACCACCTGCCCTGAGACTCTTCAAAGCACTGACAACCGCAAGCTGTGAAGACCCAGCCCAGGGCAAGGTCATGCCAAACCTGCCCTTGACATCCCAGAGCTATGCCAGCCATGGCTCCAGGCCGCTTGGCAGGGTCACTATTAGGGAGCAATCCCAGCACCATGGGGGTGGCAGCAGAGGCGGCACAGACAGATGGCAACGTGCACGGCTGCGACCAGAAAAACAAAGTGATAAATGCGTCGTCGTTTTTGTGCTGCTCATTGCTTGTTCCTGTCCAGACTATTTAGCCTGCTTAAAAAAGATCCTTCCTGGCCTTTTGGCAACACATGAATTGTTCCGTCTCTTATCAGTTTAGGATTTGATGCATCATCCATCTAATGCAATCTGTCTGCATTTCCGACACCCCCCCGCCCGCTCCCAACACCGCATGTTGGCACCCGCCGCAGCGGGAAGAGGGACGGCATGCAGGGCTGGAAGAGGACAGGAGCTTCTTGCAGCTCTGCACCAGCACACGCAGAGCCGCGGGCTTGAGCACCGCGCTGCCAGGAAAGCCAGCCCTGTGCCGGCCCTGATCCCCAGGTAGCCTGTCCCGATATCCTTTAAGGGAGCAGGGTCTGGCCCTCTCCCTGCTGCCTCGTCTCCCATGGGAGCCAGGAGGGCGCTGAGCACCAGATGGGTCCACCTTGACCCATCCCCGGTGCCCAGCCGGACGCATATCCATGGCTTTCCCCTCCCTCATGCCGCAGCACATGGCTGGAGAAACAAAAGGGTGAAATCCAGGGATGGGGGCTGCTGAGGAGCAGAAGGGTGCGAGCATCTCAGGGGGCGAGGGAGGGTCCCACACCCATCAGCAGTCCCAGCGGGGGTGCAGCCCCCGCCAGCCCAGGGTGCAGGGCTGGCTCCATCCCCGTGAGAGTGCAGCCGCAGGGAAGCGCAGGCGAGACCGTCTCCCCTGCGACTGGCTACACGCCGCCTCATTAGCTGCTCTGCTACTCCAGTGAGCATTTAAAAGAACAACAGCAACAGTGACGACAAAAAAAAAATATCACGCGATTCAACCCATTTTCTCCAACGAACGTTTTCCAAAGCCGTTGTCTGCAGCTGACAAGGGGACTGAGCGTACCACCGTGTCTCCGCATGCCTGGCATGGCCAGGAGCGCCTGCAGTTTGCAGAGATGGAGCTGACTGCAGGGACAGAGAGCAGGGCTGCCAAGTTGCTGGCTACCCAGAGGAGACCCCTCCCTTTAATCTCCCCCAAACTGCCCACGGCAACCCCATCCTACAAGCCTCCAAAGTGCATGGATGTGAGGATGAACTGTGGGGCTCAGAGCACTGGGATGCTTCAGAGATGTGTCGGACCTCAGTGTGATAACTTTGGGGAAACTGAGGCAGGGGTTTGCTCACCAAGTCACAGCCAAGTGGATGACAAGTCCTGGACTTCAGCTGCCCAGTTAAAGCTGTTTTGTGCCCAGATCTGTCCTTTCGTGTACAACGTGGGAGTGTGTCTCACCTTCACTGAGCCCACGGCCAGAGCCACAACCGATGACTGCCCAGGAACAGCAGCCTCTCACACAGCTGAATTACCATCAGAAAAGGTTAGTAGGGAAATCTTTGCAGCTTAAACGGACAAAAGGAAAAGAAAGCACACCTCATTTCAGCTACAACCATCCTGCCACCAAGCGTTAAAGGGAAGAGGGGAATAAAGAGCTGGATATTGACAATAAAACTCCTTTACCAGGCTCTTAAGCCGCTCCTCTCCTGATAAGACTTTGACGCTGCAGAAGCATTACCAGGAAATTAAATAAAAGAGGACTAGGGTCCTCATAAGCAGGACTGATCCACTCCGAAGAAGCAGTAATGTGCTCAGCAGCAGGTACAACATGCCTTCTCCAGGCTGCAGCTCATAACATCCTTCCCACAGCAGCTCTCCCACGCTGGGCTCGGGGCACGACAAGTGATCACCCTGGACCAGAGCAAGAGGTCAGAGGAAACTGGCAGCGGCAGCAGGTAACTCTCTCCCTGACACTGGTAATTACAGCTTGGCTGCCCCAGGACCGCAGGAGCCATCCCTTCCCTGATCACCCAAACCCAGCCCCATCCTGGGCTCAGTGGCTGGTGATGCAGGTCACGCCGATTGGAAAACACCCGCCACTCACCTCAGTGGGCACAGACCAGCACTGACCCCAACCCCATGACAGGCAGCAGATTGCCATTCATGTCTGTGTCCCACCCTGCCATGTCCCTGCCTGCCCACTGCCCAATGGCATATCCCCTCACGTACCCAGGGACCACCATGGCACAGTGCCACACTAGGTCAGCGGAAGATGGCTCAGCACAAGGTGACAGGACTTGCCAGGAGAAACCCTCCCCATGCTTATCATTAGCAGGAGCCCACCACAACTGTGTCCAGAAGAGAGGGTGTCTGCTCCTCACCCAGCTCTTCATGGTGTCTTGACCAGCATGGCATGAAGATATCCATTCTCCTGGGGCTTGGACACTTATCTTCTGTGCTCAGAGCTCAGACTGGTCACGCTCTGCCATCCAAGGTAAGAGAGACATCAGCTCCATCTGGTCACGCCCCACCATGATACGTTGCCAAGGGATGTGTCTTCAGCTTCCCGAGCACCTTTAGACCTCCTGCTACAGAGCCCTCATCCCCCCCAGACAGATAAAGCAAGAGCTACTCCAAAAGCTGACGTGTATGTTTTTAATTTCCTATGGCAATAAATCTCTGCTCCCCCTGAGGACTTTTGCTTTTAGTGCTGACCGACCATCTCTGCCGGCAGAAAAAGCCACCAGAACAAATCAGTACCACCCGCTGGGGAGGAGCGGTGGTCTCCATCTACCCAGGACACTCGCACCTTTTCCAAAACGCCTTTGGAGAGGACGGCACCAGGTGGAAACACTTCTGCAGCTGAAGAACGGCTTACAGCTAGCCCCATGCTGGGGAGTGGGCACGGAAAGGTCTCGAGCCTTTTGCGGAGGGGCATTTTGCACAGACGGCGCTGCAGGGATGCGTGCCAGCCCTCCTCCCCCTTCCTTTGCTGCCGTGAACACCCTGAGAACAAACAGAGCCTGTGGATTCCTGTCGTCTCTCCTGCTGCAAAACTGTGCCCAGCTCCTCCATCTGCCAGGCTGCAGTTGGTGAACGGCTTGCGAGGCATGTGGGATCCTGAGCACGTGTGGCAGCGGCAGGAAACGCCGGGGAACGGGCCAAGAAGTGTTTTTATGGGGAGCATATGGCAGCTCCAGCCTCGCACGCTGGTCTGCACCTCAGACAGAGCTCGCAGCGTTGCCAGGGCGAGTGGGGACCAACGCCGGGGACAAAAGCAGAGCGGGCAGCGCTGTCCGGCACCGGATCCACCGCGATGTGCATCTCTGCTCCCTCAGCCTGGCACATCTGTGCTCAGCGAGCAGCTGGTCACCTTGGAAGATGCCATTTGGACCACGTTAACACATCAGATGTCCCCAGCAAGGGCAAACAGATGCTGTACTTCCAGACCACTGCGAAGCTGCTCAGACACGGAGCGCCCAGGGAGGCGGCGTTTCATGGCCCAGTAACGACTGCCCTTGCTTTGGCAGCAGTAACGTCTGGCTGAAGCGACAAGGGCTGGACAGAGGGTGCCAGCCTGGCTGAGAGCGACATTCAAGGCAGCGGAATGACCCAGGCCTTCACGGCTGAAGTCCTTCATGGACCCAGCATGGAGAACTGCAGCCTGCGTACAGTTCTGCCATATGGCCCAGGGCTTTACCCTCTGTGCTCCAGCTCGGAACTGCTGCCAGTATTAGAAGCAATTTAAAATCAGTGCAGATCTTCAAAAGGTTTAGCAAGGGTTAGCTGTACCATTGGCGTCGGGTCTGTCCGGAGCTGGCAGGTACGCCAGGTACGCTGCTGGTACAGAGATCGGATGCCAGATGGCAACCGTTTAGGGCAAAACTATTCCAGGCTTTCGGTGCAGGAACAAGCAGACAGCGAGCAGCATCCCCCAGCACAGCCGGAGCCGAGCTGCTGGAGAAGGCAGCGAGTGGCCAAGGGCAGCTGTAAATAATGCAGCAGCCGCTGCAGCCTGGCTCCGGGCAGCAGCCGCAGCTCTGCTACAGCCTGCGGCCTTTTTAATGGTCCTGGCATCCCAGCTAGGGATAAACGTGGGCAGAGGAGCAGGGAGGGATGGGGGCCAGGTGGAAATCCCAAGACCTGTGATACACTGGGGGTGACAGAGGGGGATGGAAGAGGGCTCAGCCCCTCTCAGCAGGGAGAACAACTGGCCCGATCTGGTGCTCAGAGCTTCACCATGGGGAGCGAGAGGGGCCATTCCCACAGCAATGCTGCCTATTAACAGAGAATAGGTGTGAGCAAGGACCCCGCACCCCATCCTCCAGACACGCCAGGTCAACAGAAGAAACAGCTTCAGCACAGGGTGAGACCGTCCTGAAACAAGCCCTGTGAGACATCGCTACAAGCACCACTGGGAATCCAAAGCCCAGCTTGGATCACACCTTCCACAGCCCAACACTCATAAACATCATCTTCCCCATCTAAGCCTTGGGGTCTCCAGCCTGGAAAGGAAAAGAGGAAGAGGGACCATGATGGAAGAGGGACCACGATACGGCCGCTAAACCCAGCCTGACACGGGGCAGGGAGCCTGCAGCACACGAGAACCGGAGTGCGCCTGTGGAAGGAGGTTTAAGACACGGAAAAGGCTTTGCCAGCCAAAACCTCACTACCACAGGATGCTGGGGAGGCTGTAAATTCAACTGGGTCTGAAAAGCAATTTTCAGGTGCTAAAGGCAGAGGCCTCCAAAACTCCCGTGCTACAGCTCACCCAAAGCTGGCAGAATGTGTATCAAGACCGATCGGGGTGAGCCCTCTCCCTCAACACCCAGCGGGAGAGAGGACCCGAGCCCTCCTCTCCGGCACACGGATGGGGCACGTACCCACCTGCGCGTGTCAGGCTGCTG